>NC_065901.1:7575757-7878787 GCF_905147045.1 Nymphalis io | reverse complement strand
TTAAAATACTTAAATAATCAAAATATACTTGGTACATTTTACCTAATGTAAATGAAAAAAAGGTAAAGCCTCTGGTGAGGACGGGGTGCATGTCGAAATGTTGCAGGCAGATGGAAAACCTATACTTGAAGTCCTTGTAAAAGCTTGACACCCGGTCAATGGAAGAATGCCATTGTCACGATACTTTATAAGAGAGGCGACAAAACAAAACTGACAAACTACCGTCCAATAAGCCTTCTCTCTCAGGTTTACAAACTGTTCGCTAAAGTCCTGTGCCACACCTCACTAACACCCTCGACGAATACCAACCTTTCGAGCAAGCTGGCTTCCGGAGTGGATATTCAACTATGGACCACATTCATACTGTCAAGCAGCTAATGGAGAAGTGCAATGGGTATAACCGACCCCTGTGCATTGCCTTCGTTGATTACGAGAAGGCTTTCGACAGTGTCAAAAATTGGGCCGGGTAACAATCTCTCCATCGCTACGGTATTGACAAGCGATGCGTAGTATCCTCCGAGAGCTGTACAAATTCGCGACTATGCAGGTGCGCATTGTCGCGAATGCATAGTAGCACAAGACCAGCATGACGCACCAACGAACTTCAACTTATGCTAGCAGATCTGCAAGAAGTTTTCCTGAGGATCGGTCTGAGGATGAACATGTCCAAGACCAAAATCATGACTAATCGCCACATATGTGTACCTAACATAATCGTAGGTAAGGACATCGTACAGGTGGTCAACGATTACATCTATCTCGGGCATCGTTTATCATTTGATCGGAAATCTCAAATATAGGAGATCGAACGACGCATTGGCTTTTGGTGGGCTGCTTTTGGAAAGCTCGAAGATACGTTGACATCCAAACTCCCACAATGCCTCAAGACCAAGGTGTTTAACCAATGTGTCTTGCCTATACTCACCTACGGTTCCAAAACATGAACGCTTACTAAGCATAGCATGCATAAAATAAAAGTGGCACAAAGGGCGATGGAGCGTGCTATGCTAGGCATCTCCCTCATTGATTGTGTACCAAACGCGGAAATCCGACGAAATACGAAAGTCGAAGATATTGAGAAGCGTATCACGAGGTTAAAGTGGAGATGGGTTGGACACTTAGCTAGACGGGAAGACGGAAGGTGGACTAAAGTCGTCACAAGAGTGGTGGCCTAGAGAAGCAAAAAGGCCAGTGGGTAGACCACTAGCCCGATGGTCAGACGATTTTAGGAAAATGGCGGGTGCTCAATGAATGCGACCAGCACAGGACCAGGAGAATTGGGGCGCCTGTGAAGAGGCATATGTCCAGCAGTGGAATAATGTGAGCTGAATATGATGATGACATTTGGTAAATGAGATCAATAAGAATGGGATACACTAATTATGCTTAAAGCCTTGAGAATAATGAAAAAAAACTTTAGTTAATAGCCATCGGGGCACTTAAAATCATCAGTATCAGCCGGTAATAAGCCGAAGTACTCCTCATGATACCACTCATGATGGCAAATTAATGTCAGACCACGATGTTCATTTGGGAGGCATCGTGGTTGCAGTTACTAAAAGAAATAATAAACCAATTATATATATAAAAGAACGCAGTTATAATATAGTATAATAGGGACATTCTTCACACAAGGCTATCTGATCCCAAACTAAGCAGAGCTCGTACTATGGAAACCAGAGAACTGATATGCTACATATACTACTTTTCTTTTGTAAATACATACTGTATATATATATTACAACCAGACTCAGGTCAAACAGCCATTTTCATGCACACAAATGTTTGCCTTGGGTGGGAGCGAAAGGCAAGTATCTACCAACCACGCCAATTGGCTAGTCAAATTTATAATTACTTGTTTACATTTCTAACATTCAGAAAAACAAATGAAATAAACTGTTAAAACAGACAAATGTTTGTATAAAAAAGGAGGAGGGGTAATAAGGCCTACGAATAAGTTTGGTAGGCCTTAATACCCGCTGATACCATGTATAAATAAATATTAAATAAATCATTATTAGACTCATGATACATTTTTTAAACATCAAGTTTATAGAAACCAAGAATGAAAGAAAATTAAAGGGTAAATAAGTATAATATTTAAAAAAATATTTACGATTGATTCGGACGTATTTTTATTATTTGAGTCGCGCAACTGCTCCTCACGATGAATAACGTAAGATTGGTAGCAGAGAGCAAGCGAACACGTAGCGACAAGTTTAAAGCGACATCTATGAGAGTTAACTACCTACAAGGGTGACTTCGAGCGGATACGATCATTTTAAATACCATTTTTGTTATTTAGGCCTTATTAACCGACAGGTCTTATTTCCCCCATCTACCATATATTTTTATGGGGTTTATTCGTAAAATAAAACAAAAGAATATTTTAAGATTGAAAATTTGTATTAAGCTGTCACTATATTTTATTCTTAAAGAAGTTCTGAAGGAAAGATGGAACTAATTACCTAATTAAATTCTATCCTAGAGAAGGGGCGGCATACTTACGCCTAAGTGAATAAAATAGACAAATCACGGACAGTAGGCAAGTTAAATATTAATTAACAATTATACTTACTATATAACAAAGGAACTGTTTTTATTGTTGTTTGTAGAGATTCATCATCATTGTAGGTCAGTCTGCCGATTTGTAAAAGGACGTGTAGGTAATCCCGCGCTATTATTTGTTACTGGCTTTACAGCACAGTGCCCTCCACAAGTATTCGGCTGCGATCGCGCGACGCACGTTAATCCACAACTTCTACGTAATTTTATCGATTTAAAAACTATTTGGTCTTAATAAATAAACTTGTTTTAAAGATAATTTATAAATATTCGTGAGAGTGAGTTAAATTCAAGTACGTTCGAGGTATGATAAAGATCGTGGCGAAGACTAGAATTCTTCGAGATTCGTACACGACAAACGCTCTCATCGTCGCAACCTTAAGGAATGTTAGCGTCTCCGTAAGTCCACATCACGTACCTAATTTGATTTTTTTTATACTATCAGGAAGCGCATTAAAATCTTACTTACTTATGAATATAACAAATATATATTCGATTTTATAAAATTTATTAATAAGTGCTAGTTTTTATTGATTTACAATCATTATTATTTATATTATAGTAAGTCAATATTTATTAATCCCGAATTAAGTGAATGAAATACATAATTATACTGCTAGAATGAAAGTGTTAATGCCAAGACAAAGCTGTAAGACATACTTAGTATTTAATTAAATATTTACATATGAAAGATAATAGAAAAAAGGCTAGTCTTCAATTTCAATTTAAAAAATAATAAATCTAATAAAAGCAAACATACTACCTAAATATAATAATAATTACATTATTTATAATTCTTTTGTTTATTTTTATTATATTGTTAATAATATAAATTATTAACTTTAATTATTTTTATATGTAAATAGTTTAATTAATAAATTGCTTAATTCATTTATATACCTACTTAGTTGTGTATATCAATATATACATGTCATATGTAACATTAATTCAGTTGTTATACATTAAACAAAGTATGTAAATATCGTCGTATTATTTCCACCGGTGTAAAGAGAAGTGATGATTTACAAATATACCATTGTATGGTCGGCTGGTATTCTGAATAGGATGAATGTATAGTGATTCGCGAGCCGCGTGATTCCGAGGCAAGTGGCGTATGAGCTGACGAGCATGATGATGGCCGAAATCGTGTTACTCGACAGCCGGAACACTTTATACTGTCGTTATTGATAAATTGCCGCTACGTCAATTTTCTACTGCTCAATCTCTCGCCCTGAGTGCAGCCTCGATACACGTAAAGCATCTTGTCATCGCAAATAATTGTCTTTGTAACTAAATATTGTGTAAAATATCATTTTTGGATAATTTTTGTAGTCAAAAATGTAATATGTTGCGAGATACTTTCTCGCAGTATATACCTATTTTACTCATTTTAAAAAGAAACAATATTTACTGTCTAATTGGCTTTAACAATCAAGCGCTGCAGAATGGAACAGCTAATTAAATAATAGTTCAATTGTTCTGCATGTGATTTACAAATACATATACTATGCCTTGTTATATACATTCAAGATAATACCAAAATACATGTTGAGTTATATAGATGTATTGGTTATTTATAAATTAAGTGTTATTATGTTGAAAAAATTACGTGTTATTAAACTTGGATTTTGTATAGTTTGTAGAGCGTCATTGTATTTTGATCGTTTTGATTGTTATGGGTTATACTTTTGTTATTCATGTTGATTTTTTTTGTAATTTGCTTTTAGTTATGTGCCAGTATATAATATTACTTAAATGTATTATATGTTGAATTATGCAAATTTGGTTGAATTTAAATTCTACTTTACACGAAGTTACATGATATGAAGATTATATTAATTATCATAAACATTATCTAGAATATCGATGTTATTATAAAACAGTCGCATGCTTTGCTAATTAAAGATTTATGTAAAACATTTGAACACTTATGTCATTGCGTAAATGCTGCAACTATTACTTATATATTTGTTTGAAATAAATAAAAATAAGCAAATGAAAATTATTGCTACTATTTATTAAAAAGTGACTAAAATTAAATAACATGTCCCCGTTCGTAGTTCAGTTGACATCTGATCACAAATTGACCTAGATCGTGGAATTAGTGTATTACAGATTAATCACCGCTATCCTGTGGTTTTCTGATAGTAGGTACTATTCAGATCTTAAAATAAATACTAGTCTTAATATGTTAACTGCTTAGTTTAGAAGGAGTAATAAAGTTACTAATTACATCAATTATATATTATTCCTTATTTCATTCATTGCTGAACGTAATGATCGAAAAAGTACCTAACTCGAAAGTAAGATTTTGCACGGTCATATTTTTTAAATTAATAAAGTTATATCAAATTAATTTTATTCCCTGAAACTCACAGTATTATTACAATAATAAGTACTCTAAACTATTTATTACATAAAAAACAAATTTTAAGCTTATTATAGGTACCTTATGTTTACTTCCGATTTATTCACTATATTATTTCGTATTTTATGTATCGATTCATTAGTTGAGGTTGTCCTCAATGTATACTGATGCATAGATTTGACTTTCGATATGAAGTTCTTGAAAAAAAAGTTAGAATAGTACTTGTAAGAGAATACTTAAATTGTACCACTGTCTTAAATGTCGATAAATTTTATTTTTATTCATTATCATCCATTTTATGCACATATTGTGTGCATAAAATGGATTAAATGTATTACAGTATTATATACATACATAACTATTAATATTTTTACTTTTAAATATTTAAGATAACATATTCAAGTACAAGTACAACAACAGTGGAGGCAATAATAAGACAGGGTGTTAAATGTTTTACAAAAGTTTCTTTGTTCTCTTTATCTTATCTTAGCATTTATATATGACATATATTTATATGAAATTGTTGTTTTTTTATTCGTGTCAGTATTGGTCCTTAGCAATAGCGTATTTTAAGACTTGGGACCCGGGAAAAACATCCGGCGGGGTCCCTTATATTTAAGGAAAAAGACGTTTTATTTTTTAATATTATTATTATGGTTATGTTAAAGGTAGGCGGAAGGTCAAATGGGTCACCGGATGTTAAGTGGTAACCACCACTCATAGACATTAGCGATTAAAGAAATATTAACCATTCCTTACATCGCCAATGCGTCACCAGCCTTGGGAATGAAGATGTTATGTCCCTTGTGCCTATAGTTAATAATAATAATAATATCCTGCGACATTTTTCACACACGGCCATCGGATCCCAAATTAAACTTGTACAGAGCTTGTACTATGGAAACCAGACAACTGATATACTACGTATACTATTTTTCTTTCGTAATGTATACAAACTTATATAGATAATTACACCCAGACTCCGGACAAACAGACATGTTCATATACACAAATATCTGTCCTGGGTGGGAATAGAATCCACAACCTTCGGCGTGAAAGGCAAGCATCAACCAACCAGGCAACCGGTTCGTCAAATGTCGTCGTCGTTGTCGTCGTCGTCAAGTGTAGTTACACTCTCCTTTTAAGCCAGAACGCAAAAATACTAAGTATTGCTGATTAGCGGTATAAAATCTGATTAGTGGGTGGTATCTACCAAGACGGGCTTGCACGAAGCCTTACCAGATAGTAAAATTTCATTGAGAATAGGTAGGTGACTAATAATGAGTTTTTGAGTGTGTGATGATGATTAACTAGGTTATTCAAGTTTCTATAGTAACAACAAAGGCTAACGATTATGAAAGGCGTCTCTGGGGTAGGTTGGCCTACAGGTCCTGCCGCCCTGGGCATGTGCCCCTTTGGCCATAGAGTAAATATGTCACTGACTTAAGACCCAGTGTCCAGGTACCGAACAAACATATCAGCAGTCTAATTTATATTTAATAAAATAAATAATACATTAACTACTTTTTTAAAACATAAAGTTTTTAATTTTATTCATTCATACTAGATAAAAAGGGATAATTATAAAGATGTAGTTTTTTTTATATTTTCCTACCTTTAATAATTAAAATGTCTATATAACAAAAGCATTTGATTGAATCAAGTTGAAATCATCAACCTAAAATAATTAAAAACAATACGGTATTTTTTACCATTATATATTATATTAACAAATTAATAAGTAGGTTCGTTGGTATCTCTTATCGCTATGTACATTTCCCTGTCTAAATAATATAAGTCAAATAATCACTCAATAAATATTTCGCATGAAAATTAAAGTACACTAATAGATTTCAAACAATTTAAGAACATAATTCAGAGTAATTCATTGTTTGAAAAGTGACGTATATACTTGTTATCATTATAGTTTAATTTATTATATAGCTTTTATTACGTACCAACTAGCGGGCTGTTTTGACCGTGCGTAGATTATTCCTTGGTTAAACAGTCTAACGTCAGATTAAAGACTATTCCGCTATTTTTTAAATATTTCCTAACACAGCAAACAAAAGGTAACTCATTTTAGTACGTGACCATTACAAAAAAACTATAGACGCTAACATACTGGTGGTAGAGCTTTGTGCAAGCTCGTCTGGGTAGGTACCACCCACTCATCAGATATTCTACCGCAAAACAGCAATACTTGATATTGTTGTGTTCCGAATTGAAGGATGAGTGAGCCAGTGTAATTACAGGCACAAGGGACATAAAATCTTAGTTCCCAAGGTTGGTGGCGCATTGGCTATGTAAGCGCTGGTTGACATTTCTTACAATGCCAATGTCTAAGGGCGTTTGGTGACCACTTACCATCAGGAGGCCCATACGCTCGTCCGTCTTCCTATTTTATAGAAAAAAAAAAACACATTTTTACATGTTCGATTTTTGTATAAGTGCGTATAAGTATTTGAGCGACATTAAGGTATGAATATGTTTAGGATAACACACTTGCATATGTGAAACAGAACGTGTAAAACTAGTTTTGGTACTTAATTAGATATAATTTAAATGTTCAATTGTATATGTTTATTATAAAATTAATCTAATAAAATTGATTATAACGGTACATTTCCACTGAAATAATTGCACATTATATATTAATTAGTAGCTAAACAAGAGGCTTTAACAGCGTGGAATTCATGTTAACGTGTGTACATAATACCTATTCAAAATATACATATAAAATATTTAAATAATTAGGTAGCAGATAAAATAAAAAAATGGTTATTTCAGTTTTAGTTACTCGCGTATATTAACTTAAACGAAGGCATTTATTTGAAATCACAGTCAGACATTCCTCTTTTATTTATTTGTATGTATAAATTCATAAAATCATCAATAATTACACAAGATTACATGAACTTTAGTTGACAATTGAAGGTAGTATCTTTTTTTGCATAAAACAGAAAAACAATATTGGTATGCTTTATATATATTTTTGTGGAGAATAAGAATTTAAAAAATATTAATACAAGTATATGTAATAATAATTCACTATTTTTGATTAATTAACTTTTATTAATTTATTAATTATTCTGATCTACCTTAATTTTTTTCCTTCATCGTAATATATTGAAATTAAAATATTATCTAACTTAAAATACTACCAATATTTATGAAACTAGATAAAAAATAATGACATTATAACCCAATGTAAAAGTAGCCATGAGTAAGTAAAAATTAATATTATTAACCATCTAAATTCAAATAATTCGACTAACTTGTACATGCTTAATAAATTAATTTGATTCTCAGATTCTAAGGCTATGTATGTCAAGTTATTATTAATAAATTGTATTATGTAAAATGATACTAATAAATTGAAACGAAAAAACCTTCGACCTTATTTTTAATTGTCATACACGTATGAAATAATAATAGAAGATAACACGACACTTGCGTCTATTCCGATCCTCCCCCTTACTTTTCCCCCGGAAAAGCGTTCGCTACGTGTCGACATTTGAAATCCATAATCAAATATTGTTTACGTGTTTTTGCGTAGTATTTACAATGAGATTGTCTGCGTTGACTTTTCGAGGCCTGTTGGTTGATATATAGTTTGACACCGAGGTGAGACTCTCGCACTCTCCCCAGAGTGTTTTCGGACGTAACTCGTAGTGTTAAGTTCATTTCATCAATCATCTCTCGTTCATAGCCACCTCAGTGGCGGAACGCTCATACGACAAACTTCATCAGAAGAGACACATCAGACCGACCGGTAAGTAGAACATAATAATTAACACGCGTAAACCTTGTGAGGCGATTATCACGGTCTCACACTCCCCTGTTACACATATGTACAGTCAGTTATATTGTATACACACTTTAAAATCTTCCACTATATTACTTATATATATATATAAGTGTGCAGATCCTGGGATCAAAGCTCAACACTAGCCAATATAATTTTGCTTGTTCACTGTGTCTACATTCGTTCCGGATGTGTGATTCCGGACGGATTCCATCGAAATTTGGGAGTTTACTCTGTTATAAAGTGCTTACAAACATATACTTGTCCGCTATAATATGTTCTTTGCATCTGGCTAGTCTCCCTTGAGAATAGTATTCAGGCTGAAATTTGCCAGTTGGGCATAATATTTTTTTAATTCCACTGTCATCGTTTACATTGATGAGTTTCTTATTATCATGATGTGGCTATATAAACTGATGACTTTACATATTATCTGCTAAAACATATATTTAAAAAAAATAGGTGTAGAAATGTTAAAAACTATAAAAGAAAGCATTAAAATAATTAGATATAAAGTATATTAAATTTCCCTGAATTATAATATTCATGAAATCTCGGAATTATTATGAAACAATTTTGTCATATAGAATATTTTATAAGTTTAATATTATTTAAAAAAAATTAACACCACATTTTCTATACAGATAGCTTTTTTATAGAATAGGTAAGCAGGAGGAGCACATGGGCCACATGATGGTAAGTGGTCACCAAAGCCCATAGACATTGACATTGTAAGAAATGTTATCATCACTTACATCGCCAATGTGCCACCAACCTCGGGAACTACGATATTATGTCCCTCAAACATAATCTTCTGAAATCTAATCTGAAAGTTAGTAAATATTTAGTGAAAAATTGACTGTTTAGTTTTAAATATTTAATACATTTGAAGTTATATAGTTGACGATACAAGTTAATAACATTGTAGTGTTTATTTTTACTGACCTTAACATAGTCGATGTTGTGCATGAATTTAAAAACATCAAAATCTAAATTTATCGTTACATTATATAATAACTCTACGAACTGTTTGCTTAGCAAATTTGCTGATGTAGTTATATTGTTGACTCAGTCAGTTCGGAAGGCGGTATCCTTCAGTATCACATATGACGTGAGATTCAGATGTTTATATATGAACAGTGATAAATTGATGTCCTCTCATTAACTATGTCAATACTGTGTTTCGTTGACGCCGACAAGCGTCTTATTGTTTTCTTGCAGATTGCAATATAGTTGACTTAGTTGATTGACTTAGCTTATATTTTGATTTTAAAAATATGATTTTGTTTCACCGTTATATTATTTATTAATTCACTGGCATTTTACTAGCTCAATTAAAACGTATGTTATACTAGACGCTTACTTTTTTTTAAAACGAAATATTTAATCTTCCGATATTATGTTTTTTTCTTCTTTTCTTTCGTTCGGATCTCGTTGTTTTCTGCTTCGTTAATACAATTAACTCAAGTCCATACAATATACAACATATGTTGTGTATTATATATATATATATACGTTCAAAGATAACTCGCCTCTTTATTATATGAACATTGAACATGTTAGGTATATATGTAAATGAATGATCCCAATGAAATTAAAATTCAGTCAGACAGCACTTAATCTTTGTAAAATTTGCCGTTATGTAAATTGGTTGTTAAACACCGATATCTCATAGTTCTTTAATATTCTTAATATAACCGTTAACAAAACTAAGAACCCAGTTATTTTAGGTTTTGAAATTTCGTGATATAAAGAACATTGCTCTTGCTGTTCTTGAAAATGTTTTTATCAAAATAACTTTAAATTCTAAAGAATACTTTAAATATATAATTGTAATATCAATATTCAATGTCGTAAAATGTATTATAATAATCAAATTAGTTCAAATATTCAATTCAATTAAAATATAAATATTCAATTATAATAATTAATATAGCACGTTAATATCATTTAATAATATAAATACATATTATTAAATGCAATGTTCCAATTTAAGTTTGTATTTATTTTTCCACGTGATCTATCATTTCCTTATATTCTGATTATAATTTGTTTTAAAACTAAACACGTTTTACGCCATTTTGTTTTATTTAATTTAAACAAAGTATATATATATAACAATCGATTCCTCTACTGTATTTGGAACAATATAACTTAAACATAGAGTGAATTAACATAATATAGATTCTATAAAATGAGTTAGTACTTTTTTTTTAACTATTTACTTTAAAAAATTATAAGCTTTTTGGTTGCCATTAAAGAAAATACACTTTAATGTCACTACAAAAAAATAGGGGTTTAAGGGTAAAGGGTTTTACTTGACTTTAGTTGTAGCAAAAAAAAAGAAAAGTAAAAAAGCATTATTTAAACAGTATTCATGTTGAAAAACAAACTGAATAAATATTCAATTAAATGTATGCTATGCTTAAGCATATTCAGTTCAACGTATGCAATGTATGATGTGTGCATATTAGCGCTTTAATTATATCAAGATTAATTAAAAGTAGAGCCATCTAAGAACTCTACAGTAAGCTCTTTAATAATGATAGGCAACGTAAAAACAACAAATGTTTATGTTATCTACAAAATTACATATTCATTTACATATTAAAAATATTAATAAAGAGCAAATTTAAAACTTCCTATATGATCCTCTATCCTATAGTGTTGGTATATGTTTTATAAAAGTAAACATATATACTATAGGATATACATTACACTTTACAATTATACATTTTCAATATTTTTTTAACCATTTCAATATAACCATTTTCTATCCTAAAGTTAAATTTATTATACAATTTAGTACCCTTAAAAAATAAATTAAAGTATTAATTTATTTATACAACTAATTATGTCACTAACGCAATCATATAGAGCTCTCGCTTGTCGCTCGGATTTACTTTGTGCTAAGCAGGTACTACCGTCCTACTCCGTATCCGTATCGTATCGTGAACTCCTTTACGATACGAATTTGATAGTTTTTCGTGCATGGGCTAAAATACATGAATCAATTATTTACCATATCGTATATATCGTGAAATTTAACACATTTAAATTCGTCATTTATGTCTTTCCAATTTCATTTGAACCAGTTTTATTTATTCCATTGATTACACCCGTTGTGGTGTGAAGAAGATACGGTATAATTCAGGTACGTTTGAAAATAATAAATAAATAAAAATAAAATAAAAAATAAATAAATAACGTTATTTGTTTAAAATCAATAATAATTGCACTAATTAAATGCGTTCTGCTGTAGTGAGTGACTGAGAAGGATACATTAATATTAATGCACTTTCGAAAATAATTTTATAGAAAAAATATAACGAAAATTTGTTAAATATTTACTAAAGATCAATTTTGATTAAAATTATTGAGATTTCAAATTTTGTCCTTGTTAATAGATTTTGATTTTAGATTAAAATCACGATATTTTTTTAATATGATTATTCATATAAATAAATTATTATATATGTGATTTGTTTAAATCTTAAAATATTTCCTGAAGTCCACTCTAAGGATCCATTGTAATAATAATATTATTATTTAACAACAAGGAATCGAAATATGTATATTAACTGAATTATAATTTTGGATACAAGCAACACTTCCTTTATCGCAATGTCACATGGCTGTAAAACATTTTGAGCAGCCGCAAAGACACCGAAACCTCGAATTAATTAATATTTTATGAATAAAACCGCTTTAAGGCTGCGTGCGCATCGTCACCACTGCTTGCTACAATTTTGTGTAGATACATCCGCCGCTCACATTATATGATATATCTTAATTTATTTTTAATATGATTAACACATTCCGTCGCTTCTTAATTTTCCTTCGTCATTGAATTAAAAAAAAAATTACTTTTTGACAAATGTCATTTTTTTCCCGGCGTGTTATCAGCCAGCAGATGTGAAACATTAAAATTGATGTTTATTAAAATATCAAGTAAAGAAAACCAATAAATATATAAAGTAAATTAAAAAAAACATAGTTCCGTTAATAAAATCAACATATTATTTCGCTATTATAAAGCAACGATGTACTTAATATATGGTATACGCGCCACACATGCACATGGGAGTAGAGAGCGATGTCGGAGATAATGACAAGCAGCATGACTGAGACGGCATAAGGAGCGTCATGTCGTCACGGCATACATACGGCATACGGTTTTTACCCCCCGAGTCCCGCCAAATATTTAACATTAAAATTAAAAGTAAAATATTTAGTAACTCTAATTTAATCCGATTCGTAACAGGTATTAATAGATAACCCAAATCTATGAATAGTATGAAGCACATGAGGTTTTGAAGTTTCGTTTGATAAAACATACTTGAGGCTCTAACGCATACTCCGTATTAAATCTCCCTAATAGTAATAGTAATTATCTATGGGACCGTCTTTTTTTATTTCTATTAAGAGATATAATGCTTAAAATAATTTGTGATAATAATACAATTCATTAATTATTTGTAACATTTCAGTCACAAATGTACATAAAGTAGCATTGTATTAATATCAATCTTCTTGTCCTAAAGTCAAGAAAGGCTTAATAAATATTTCACTTACAAAATAAATACATTATATACATATTCATTTAAGTATTTAAATTCACTTACGCTTTATGGTTATTGATAAAAGTTGTGCAATTATTTAACATACATAGTGCTTTGTTTTTTTGTGATAATATCAATTAAGTTGTTTTTCCACATTTATCGAGTTTATCTTTACACCAGCAATTCTAACTGTAATACAAAGTGAAATAAAAATGTTGCGATACATTAAATTATGTAAGTCAGCCTGCCTGCCAACAGCCTGTTAATGTCCCACTGCTTGGCTAAGGCCTCCTCATCTTTTTTGAGGAGAAGTTTTGCAGCTTATTCCACAGAGTTTAAATTGTGTAAGTTGTAACTATGTATATATACTTTTTCAGATAAATATTAATGCTGTTAAATTTTATTTTAAACCAAATTCACGTATATTCTCTCAAATTAGGTATTTTAAAGTGTCAGATCGTTTGTTTTTTAAAAAACAAAAGAGATCATAATTATTATTTTTTTAAGTTATTTCGTTTTAGCGTTCAGTAGCCGTATGTATAAAGATACACTTATAATATTTATAATCTTTTACGAGATATCCTTCTATATTAGAGCCGAAGCGATTAGAAAATATTATATCATATGTAGGCGGAAAATAAAAAAGTTGTTTTTTTTTATAATTTAATTTAGAAAGGCAGATAAAGGCCCCCTTCGCATATTTGTTGTGCCCTTAGTAGCCTTTGCGCATAATCACTTTTATACCGCCAATTCACAACCAACCATGGCATCTAAGCTTTGATGTCCCTTGTGTTTTTAATTACATTGGTTCTCACCATTCAAACCGAAATGAAAAGTACTGATGTTTGACGGTAGAATAACAAGTGATAGGAAGATAGCCATTGATAAATATTATTTAAGAAATTTTAATTTTTTATGTATTTTTACGTTTCCGTGTTCAATGCTCACAATTTTTTTTTTACCATTACAATATAAATATAATAATAATATCCAGGGACATTTTTCACACACGGCCATCTGATCCCAAATTAAGCTTGTACAGAGCTTGTACTATGGAAACCAGATAACTGATATACTACATGTACTATTTTTCTTTTGTAAATACACACTTATATATGTAAATATATTTAAAAGTCTTAGCTAGTAAGGTGGTATATCCTGTGAATATTGTACCGAACCTTAGTTGCGCAAGTCCCTCTGACACTTGACCGGGTTTTATATAATTATAGCGGTCACTACGTGTGTTAGTACACTTCATTTGACATCCACCTTCACCTTGATGGACCGGTCTTAGGCCGGGACACACTCCTCGAGGCCGTATCACACTATACATCTTATATACTGTGTCTGTTCCGTTGCTAATGTATCATTTCCTTATTTAATACAAAGCCAGTGCTTTTTACAATTTAGTTTTATATGACTATATTTTTATCACTTAACTCGCAAAATGATAAGTTCAGGTATTTATTATATTCAATTTATTATTATTATATTCAAGAGCCGCGATAGCCGAGTGGCTAGAACACGATTGCGGGTTCACATTCACAAGCAAGCAGCATTGGGTGTTTTAATAATAAAATTGATAGTTATTTATTATTTATTTATTTCGGTCGTAAAATTAGAGAGTACACATATAGTTAGAAAGCAATGATTTATTATCATATTATATATGAATTATTACGTTTACATAAAATATTCGATTTAAAAATGACTTCTCGATACGGACTGTTACTAATGTATTCGTTTTATAATTGTCGCGGTATACTTTTTATATATTATTCATTACATCATTCTAAATTCTGATTTGATTTACCGACAGTCCAGCAAATTTATTGTAAATGGTAAAAACTTTTCCAACCTGTTTTATTAGCATGTTTTTATTTTTAAAGTAATTATTGAACATAAGCAATTATTGCTACATATTTAGTTAAAAATATTTGTGTTAGCTTTTCTTATAATTGTATTTGTATAACGCCTATATATAGATATATTTTAATTTAATGTCACATTCTACAAAATGCCTAAAAAGAATTTAAAATAGTTATATGAAACTAAATATCTCGTTACGAGTAACTGTTACACAATACAGTAACTGCATAAATTAATAAAGTTTTGATTTCATTATATACTTATTGTTTTAATTATAAAACTATCTTATAAATTTCTGATTCGCTACTAAAGTTATGCCATTTTTTTAATATGACTACTCCTATTTATATAGTAATACCGTACTTGTGTTTAAAGAGTATATAAAACACAAAAACTTAAAATATTCTATTAATTATAAGCAAAAGTTTATATGTTTTGCGTTTTTATAGTTCTAAGATTAGTAATAATAATTATTTTTCTGATTTATTCATGGACGATCATAGTATAATAATGCAATAACTAAAATTTGACAGTTATGGATAAAACATGAAGATGATATCGTTCACTTCCTACACGTTGACGAAACATTAACGGAACTAAACAACAACCTTAGTACGATATAATTGAATAAACAATATCAGCCAAGGTGGGGCGAATACTAGTGTAATAATGTATCGGGAGGTGCAAAGCCAAATGCGCGTGCTTTTTTTCATCACATAACCGCGGGAACTCCAATCGACAACACGTCTAGAAATACTAATGAAAATATTATATATATATTTTTATATTTACTTAAAAAAATTATAGATATATATTTATATTAGAATCAAAAAGCTTCAATGCTTACCTTTAATTAAGTGTAGCCATAGATCATCACTCTATGCGGACTCTACGAACCCGGAGTGTCGTGAAATGTTTTCTTTCTGTGATATTTGACGGGAGTTTGCTCTATTTGTTTGTGCTTAAAATAATCTGCCTTAAAGTAACTTTATGAAACCCATAGTTTTGTGACAACCCTGTTTTGGACAGTTCCTAGATTCATTGTTTGTGGAGTTTCTTTTTCGGTAAGATGTTTTAATCAATATTCGCAATAACAACATATTTTTTTTATTTGTATTTATCAATATTCTAATAGAAGTTTATTTTTTTCTCAAATCAATCAATACGTTTATAAACCTATTGAGCTGCAATAGCTTTATAAATCTATTGATTTTATTAAAATATAATTTACAAAAGTAAATGAATATAATAAAGTTATAGTTCACGTATTTGCATTTTGGTAATCGATTTTTGTTTACATTTGGTGTTAGCTACTGTTAGAGACATCATTATATTTGCGATTTTTAACTAACTGTGTTTGAATCAACCTATAAACACAATTTACGACAGGTTTTTAATTTGAAATATCCGGCTTGCAAATAGATCAAACTCATTATTACAGAGGCTTTATCTTGCAAAAGAGTTTTTATACCTACATATTAATTGTTTTTGCGCTCTATCTATTTTATCTGTAGCATTCATAAAGCTTGTTTTTTTAACGTTGCAGCTTGTTTGTAAATGATATTTACGCATTGGAAATAATTTAATGTTAAATAATATATAAAATCGATTCAAGTTAATAAACTAAATTATTTCAAAATCTTCTCAACTATACCATTAACAGGCAACTATACCATTGGTCTAGTAGCGATTAATGCAGATGCAGATTATTGTCAAAGTACCCTTTAAAGTTTTGTTAGAAATAGTAATAATTAATAATAAAAGTTGTATTTAACGAGGTAATAATAATAGAGGTACTAATCAATTGTTTTTGCGTAAAACAAAACATTTTATTCTTATTAATTAAATTATATTTCCCATAAAGACGAACGTCACTTACATGAGCACAATATTAAACTTTAATTACTATTCTATATCTATTTAATACTATTAGATATCTACTGGTTAAGCTTCACTTTTTTATACTGTCGCAAGATTATTGTACGTAACCCAGTCTCTAGTAAAATATTAAAAAATAGTACTTCCTAACATTTTTCTAACCATACCAATCGAAAGAATCAATATTCAATGTCTTAAATATTAAATTTCAAAAAGAGTAAATACTTTTAACATTATTTTACAAGAGCTCTTCTTAAATATTTATTTATTTGTAATAAGCAGTTTCTTTTTAAAATTTCATACCATGGAATAGTTAATTATTAAACAAAGACGCCTAGTTTAGATCACAACAATTATCAAATTAGCTTAGGTTAATTGAGTCTAGGTCAAAAGCGGATAATGTGTTAGAAAATATTATTGCAAGCCATTCATGCTTGCATTTTATATAACGGTTATTGTTTATATAAATCTCACACAATTTGCTTGCAATATTTCAAAACAAATATAATATACCGAACTGCATAAATCATTTTATATTGTAATAAATATTCGTTGCTATTGCCAAAAGGATTGTTATCGTAAAGTTAAGTTTATGTGTTTTCATATGACTTTTAATTTAAATTTTTGTATACCTAGAGAAAAGGTTCATGGGTTCGCCTAGGTAGGTACCACGTATTCATCAATTATCCTACGTACGTGTTCCGGTCTGAAGGGTGAACCCGTATTATTACCGGAAAAAGGGATACGACATCTTAGATCTTTTGCCTTCCAAGGTCCCGTCTGGGTTCAAAGTACTCTTTGACAATATAAGATTTGTACATAGTTTTAACCTTACGATGATTAAAAAATATTAAGAAGTAGTATAAAAAGTATCAAGTGACCTATAGTACGTTCCTTTGACAAACTATTACTAAAAAAATTAACATTCATTAAAACTCAAACATAATTTCCTAGATATTTTTCATTTAAAACTACAAATTTGTTAAAAAAAAACTTAATTTATTACATAAGGAAAATCTTACAAATATAAACATAGAAGACTTAATTAAAATATACCCGTACAATGTATATATTATATCGCTACAAAAACAGTAATACAATAAGTATATTTTGCATAGAACAAAAGATATACATGTGGTTTAAATAATGTTTCGTTGATTATGCGGAAACTGATATAAAGTTTATTTACAATATTTTTTGAGGTCAAATTTTAACGATTGCTTGCCTTACGGCAGATGGGAGTTATTTTTTTATCATCGATAAATAATTCTTAATTATCGTCTACAAATTAGTAACTGTAAAGTTACAAGTGAATTCTTTAAAAAACTTTACAGTTACTAATTTGTAGACGATAATTAAGAATTATTTATCGATGATAAAAAAATTACTCCCATCGAGTTTCTTTCACCGGTTCCTAATACAAATCATTTAAATATATATAGTATAAGTAACAATTAAAAATTAATATACTTAGGTACTCTTTAGTCTTATAGAAGACTATTTAATATATAAACATTGTGCATTTTTAACTAGCAGCTATAATCTAGCATACGAAAAAAATGAATGTGAAAGTCTTTTTTTTTTACTTGTGCAAGTCACATTTTGCCAATTTCGAGTCGATAGGAATTATAATCGATAGGATTAGGAGTCCATAGTCATTGACAACTGTATGTTCTCTTGATTCTTAGTTTTCACAATATTATCTTTACAATCCTCCTTACGCCATACAGATAAATGTAATTGAAGTGTCTGTCTGTGATTTCATAATATTTTATGTTTAATATTTGCGACTTAGTAAAACCAAAACATTTTTTTTCTCTTAGTTCACCAATTCTAATCCAAACGTCACGCTGGCGAAGCCACGAGTTTTGCTAGTTTCTTATAAATATATTTGTAATATAAGGGGTGAAAATATTTTTCAAATGAAATTTGAATATTTCTTGGCATTTTATTAAACATTTTTGCATTATTTACTATGGATGTCATAAAATAATTACGTGTCCATTATTTGCAAGTCCAATTCCACGTGTCGAACGTTACATATTATAGCATAATTTATTGCAGGCAAAGGTGCGGCTTGCTTAGACTTAATAATAGTTATTTTCTGATTAACAATTAGCTTCAATCACATCTTATATAGCCCTTCTCTGCTCATCTGCAAAGTTTTTTTACAATTAGTTAAGCCATTCTGGAATTATGTTATTATCGATTTTTTTGACTGACGTGAGTGTATTTCAAAGTTTATCTAGTTCAATATTGCCTCTCTCTTTCATAGCATGCATCTGCAAAGGAGGATTCGCTACGATCGTTAAACAATACACCGATGCCTAATTATAGAAGTATTGTAGTGCTTATATTATTTTATTATTATACATATTTTTTTTAAATAAATTCAATTTATTTATTCTTATTGAACAAGTGTTTTTGTATTATATTTGTATAGTAAACTATACGATATAGTCTGGAGTCAAACGTTTTAATCCCATGGTGAGCCGTCTAAAAATTCACTTAGACCAAAAATTTACTTTTTTTTAAATTATTTATTTAGTAACTAGAAGCTTTTTGTAGTATTCTATTTAAAAAATAATATTGACTAATTAAATAAAATATTGACTATATAGTATTATATACGAAGTCAAAAACAGGTATGATAAATTGTGTTTGTTTCTTGTATTTAAGTTGATCTCTAAAAGTAAACTTTGAGTGCCAGGTTATAAATTGTGTATATAGACCGGAGAGGTACTATCGTTAAGTAGGATACCATAAGGATATTCGCTTGAAATACCTAAAATATACCAAGGCGTATTACGAATGCGTATATAAATAGACTTTGATGATTATTTACTAATAATCGATTTACGAATTATTTTTATCATTATATTATAAAAAATAGTATAAAAAGGGAAATAATGATACTCAGATATTTGTAATGATAAATAACAAAGACTGAATATATTATTCTTTATGAAGTATTTCGAAATCACCATCATCATTAACGTGCACAGAAATGATAAATATCGACTATGTTTAACTTAAAACAATAAGAATCATAATGTAAAAAGTTTAATGTACACAGAATAAGTCAATTTCTAAGAATACAAAATAGGACTTTGCACTTAATAAATAGTGGTTTATTTACCCATACATAGATTCGTTTGTTCATTAATATTTAAAAAGTAAATATATATATTATTTTTTATAAATGCATAATATATACATTATAAAAATATCTATCAAGATTTTAAGCCGTCGATATAATATATAAACGACGTATATTGTTTTTATACACCGAGTTAAATTAATTTGAGTTAAATTATAAACCTATCTACCTTACCTACGATAAGATTATAATAAGCTTTCGAAATTGTATGCGTTTTATTATAAATTATATGCTCCGTTTACAGTTTTTCGACGGTTTACAATCTGGCTAGATTTATTAATAAGTTAACGGTTCTTACAATTTTACGGTAACATATATTGTATGCATATCCTAAATACCAATGTAGTCACAAAGCTTGATTTTAAAAATTACGATATTTTTTGAACTTACTTAATTAAAATGTAATTAAATCAATTACTTTATATATATAAAGGTTAATATTACTATTAATTCATCGATTCCAAGGAAAACTGGAATGTTAATGTATTCAATTAGAGTGAAGCAAGTTCAACTTGATTTATATAAAAAAAATGTATTTTTTATGTTACAAAATATGCGGGAAAATGTTGCGAGAAAATGACATTACTTCGGGATGATTTTACCAAATAATATTATAAGACATACTTGAAGTATGATATGTGAATATATGCTAAAACATGGTACAGGGTTTCGATTAGGGTTCTTTTTATCAACGCTGCTGCACTTGCGTGAGCCTCTGGAATTGGGCCTAATTAGGTAAGAGACCGGATGGACTGACCCTGGTAACGGGGACGAGTCTTGTTATGGCCATATGCTTTAATACATAACATTTCAGTGTAAGGCGTTGCTTTTTGAAGCGGAGAAACTAACTCTTTCTCTTCTACTATCGTGAATTCCTCATAATTCCCATTATAATCATAAAAAATAATACAAAGAAGTATGTATATATCAAAAATGCGTGTGCGTTTTTATGGAATACGTATATTTAATCTACATAGTCAAAGTTGGATTTAAAAAAGCTTAGTATATACAATCGGAAAAGCTGAAACAAAAGTAGTTGCTGTTCAGGTTAAATAAGCGGTAAACAAAAAAAACATTAATATTAGAAAAATAAAGGGGATATCTATTTTTATGATAAATAAATATCTTATTCGATATTTTCTAATTTTAAAAGATTTTTCTATTTCAGTTATAAAAAGGTATCTAAACAATATTTTAGACACAGCGAAAAGACTAAGTCCCTTTAAATACATCTTTTCAGTTGTAACTACACCAATTTTAACCCTGACCTATGCACACACCTCAAACCACAGCGACTAATAAATAACAACGTCAGAGCCTCGCGTTACGCCATCATTCATGTGTACGAATGTAAAACATAATTATCCCTTGAGTTCTATATGTGCTCTACCTTTAAATATATTTTATAATGTTTATTGAGCTGTAGTTAACTTCTTGGTAACTGGTAGTTTTAAAATTACCTTAAAAACATATTTTATCTTCCAATATAGATATTTTTAAATACATATAATAGTAATTGTATGTTATTAAAACAAGTTATTAAATAAGTGGTAGTAGAAGCAGTAGCTCCCCGAAATGCAAAACGATCGTAAAATGTATGAAAACGTCCCCTAAACCGAATACGACCAACTGTCCAACCAGGCCAAATGCTAGCCTAAAAAACTAAAACTTGTGGTCTTGTCGCTTTTTCCTCATCCGTCATAGTCACAGTTGATGGGACAACAATACGTCACTTCATCGTCATATTTCGAGTCAGAGGAATGTAAATACTACTAACTTTCTAATAGCGCGCTGCTACTGAGACTTTTTGGATAGAAAAATATATTTTTTTCCAAACCCGAACCCTCAGGAAATATACAGCACTGTAAATTAGCCACTAGATCACCGAGACATTTAAATTTATTTTATACAGATTGTAGCTCTCGACTTTCATATGACCCTATATAAAGTTATTTTAAAACATTTACATCCAAAATAATATTTACATGCGTCATAAAAAAATCTGGTTCGGTTGAAGTCTGCGAAAAGAGCCAAAAATATCAGAACTCGCTATATCGTTACCGAAGATCAAAGTTGAATTACTTTGTAAAAAATCTGTTTTATAAATATATCGTGATTTTTATTGATTTAAATAACTCTATCGATGCACTGCAAGTAATAAAAAATTGGCAGCAGCAAATCTTGCGATCTATGTATGCATCCGATAAACATACAGCATGACTTGTTTGAATTTTATTTATCTTGGTTTCGTGGTTGGAAATACCACAATATTATTAGCGTACCTAAGGAATAAGACCCGTCTTGGTGACACGAAAAAAAGGACGTCAACAGTTACAACGTATACTTATGTATATATAAAATGAAAATATATTTTGCCTTCAACAAGAATACGACAGTTACAGAAGTATAAAAAAAAAGTTAACAATAAATAATACTTTAGTTGAATTGTATAGCTAGTTTACCGCGATTCTGAATAAAAGTTCAAGATTTTATATACATCTGTCTGTCTCAATTATACGAAGGGGATCTCAGTAAATTGGTTCAACGACTTGCACTGCTACTACGCATCAATGCGAATATCGGAGCGTGTTACGATGATTTATTAATGCAAGGCGGTCTAACGGCGGACATCCGCAAATGACTCAAAACTACAATATTAAGTCAGTCAGTAAATCTGTCAATGTGAAATCAGCACTATTTACGCTAAATTACCATATATATTTATTTTGATGTGTACAAAATAATGACCGTTATTATTTAAGCATGTTGATTTTTGTATACGAGAAGATTGAAAGAGAGATTTGCTTAAAATCAAAACTTCATAATATCCTTTCTCAGCTCTACATAAGGAATAATTATATTAGTCTCAAAAGTTAAATGATGCTGATTGTTTTCTGGTTAATTAACTCGTCCGCCCTACTACTGGTAATCATCAATACTTTCTCTTAGTGAGTTTTAGTTTGAAGATGGAGTAAGTTTAAGGGAAACTAAATCTTAGATCACATAGCAGCGTATTCATATATATAAATATAAGTGCTTATTCAGCTTACAAAAAATTGACAAGAGTAAATATATATTATGTCATAATATACATGTAATAGATTTGGCCTATTCTCTTGCAATAATAAAAAAGCTAGCTAAACTTGTTTGACCGTGTTGCTTTATAATAAAAAAATTATCATTTATTCTTTCATTTTAATTTATCTTGTATAAATAATATATTTTCTTTATTCAAATTTGCCTGTTAAAATATAAAACGAAAAATGCAATAATTGAATTGGACACCTTGTACCTAATTATTGTCGTTAGATACAAGGTTAAAGGCATAATGATAAATAAAACATACGTTGAGTAATTTATTTTATTTTGTATAAATAAAAATGCTGTTGAAAATATAACATTAATTTCATAAGGTAATTTAAATCGACCTATTTGTATAAGATTATAGTTGATAAGACTAATTTAGTATAATTCAGATTAATTCAAGTTAATAGGCAAGCTATGTTTCGTATTTTAATGCATTATTCTATGATACAATGCCAAGGATCTATTGTATCGTTCGTACTCAACATTATGTCAGCCTCCTTTAACGATACAAACAATTTGATACCGCGAGGAAAACAATTTGTTTAGTATTCCACTAATATTATTTGTAAATTTCATTAAGAAAACTCTTAAGGATGGTATGTGAATTGTTTATTTCATGGTAGTTTCAATGTTCGTATGTTAATCAGGTATTCAATATTTTATTTATTTATTAATTATGTAATAACACTACTTAACAGAACACTGAAAATAATAGTATATGTAGAGTTAAAAGAAGGAAGTGATCTTAAAATAAAGACAGATTCCAGCCAACATTACAACAAGATTGCTAGACAAGATTGTGGTCCAGTTACATACGAATTTGTCTCACGCTCCTCATAAACATATCCTGTGTTATTTGTTATTGTTACTCACGCGGAAGAACGTAGTAAAAATGCACTTAAGGACGGACAAGTGTACACAGCGTTACATGCGATCATTTTAGTACTAATTTACAGTGAATATTATTTATGCTAATAGTTGTCTTTTGAATTCAATTTGTCATTCATCGTATATACTAGTATAATATACAAATACTTATAATCATGTTTTTATTATTAAATAAGGCACTGCGGCCGACGGCAAGTAACTATCGCTGATAAAAAATATTAAAAAAAAATCTGTAATTATTCTGATTCTGCAATAGTTCCTTTTCATTTAATGAATAACAATTCGTCTTATTAATGAAATTTAAATTCGAAATCGAATCTTCATGCACTTGGACTCATTTTAGAACTAGATTAGAATTCTAGATCATTTATAATTTCAAGGTTCATATAATATTTTAATTATTGTAAATAGTATACAAGAGAAATATAAATTACATCTTTAATGCATATTTTTGAGCAAATCAAGGGTAAACTTGTCAAGTTACGACAAAATTTCTGTGTAATTGTTGAGCAACAATAACATTAATCATCTTAATTGTATTTTCAGAATATTTTAATTCAATTATTAACCTCTACGAAGAATTTTATCAATTTAAATATCTAGATCCATTACAATATTATAGTATAATTACGTGCACGAAATGTTGTGATTATATCCATTCATAAGTTACTATTTTTCCAACGAAAATTTAATTATTATAGAATATTATATATTATAGAATAATAATTAAATCGTATGAAGATAAAAATAGAATCTTATTGAGTATTCATCTATATAAATAATAAAAATGAAACTGATCGCTGTCTGTGCACGGAATATATTTACGTAAAACTATTAACTATTGTCTACATATTAGGGTCTTTATCAACGCAATAGAACTGTACAAATCGTGACCGCGTGGAATGGTGCCAAGAATGCTAGCACCATTTCCCCTTTGAATCGGAATTTCGACTCTGGGCGAAAAATGAACCTGTTAGACGGTTAGTCAGAGAAAGACATCCAAGTATGTCGGAATATATTTAAGGGAATGATGTTTTTCTCATGACCAATTGTATGTTGCTCTATCTAAATCCATCCGGGTGCGGCAAAAACCAATAAATACTAATATCAAACGATAATAAAACTAAAAATTTTGTAGACTAAAATATTACAAGTCTGCTCTTAGTGATTTATTTAAGTTATACGCAGTTGAAACCGCGGGCACAGGTGGATTTTTAAAATAATTGTAAAAAAAAATTATTATTATTTTTTATTTATTAATCTAATACTTACTTGCCAATGTCAAAAACTGAAAAAAAAATGTTGTCTTCTATTACATTGCAACAACTTAACTTAAATTAAATTAAATCATACTTATAAATTAAAAAATATACTTACGAGAAGGTTCATAATAACACTTAATTGATAATTCTCATCGCTTACAATAATTTAAGTATCATTATTCATTATCTATTCGTCATTTTTTTAATTCACCTTTCTTGTACTGACACATGTGTCGTATTTAAGCTTTGTACCATGAAATACGATATTCTATAAGAATCTCGAAATAAATAAAAAGAATAAAGGGAAAAGTACTTCATTAAGCCAGATATTATCCGCGGCAAACTAGATCTGCCCGGTTACTTGCCATGCGGTGATGTCTGTTTCCCGCCCATTGTTCGCACGTTATTATTAATCGGTGGTTTGTACCTATTCATTGAACCAACATATTTTCATATGACGATTAAGAGTAAAAACTAATATAACTGCCTTATCAAATAGATCATATTATTATATAAGTATATTTTAAACTGTACTTTGTATATAAATAAAGTGAAAAATGCCTATGAATATGACAAAACAATATCTAGTTTCTCTAATTTCTTATTTTTTTTATTACAATGAGCCACAGACTAAATTTATTTAGCCACTATTTCATAATGAAATAGTTTATAGATCTAGAAATAGCAAAAAATTACTTTAATATTAAATATGTATCAAATACATATTTAATATTAAGAAAAACATTCCAATCTTAACAAAATTCAAATCTTAACATACTTTCTTTTGATATCCTGTCAAGATTTACCATTTTTCTAAATCCTTTCTAATTGTCGCTTATTATAACAAGCCAATTACTAGTTTCATACTTAATTTCATTAGAAAGTGGTACTTTTTTGGTTGCGATGAGAGTAATACTGTATATACTAAATCGTTACGTTTAATTTCGATTACGTGAATATAAGGTGCACGTGATCACTTATAATTTAAGATGACTTCATCTAGTTACAATATAATATGAAAAATAAGCACTGATGATTTTATTTACTTAAGGCCCTTAATTTCTACCAAATATTGTATTAATTACGCCTCAATAAATGATTTCTGAAGCTAAAGTATTGAAAAGCGAAGAGACTTAATACGTATTTTTTATTCAACTGAGCATTTTAGATAGCTAGTATTTTATTTTTCGTTTTATGAGCGACGATTCTCATAATATTTTCAACGTTAAGGCTATAAATATGACTGATGTTTTTATATATAGAACTATTACATAGATCATTTCATGTGCTTTAACTATACTGCCAAGAACATTCAGGTTTTTTTTTTGCTTTTTTATGAAATGTAATGACGAGGTAGGTAAAAATAGACACCGCGACATCGCCCGTGAAAAAAATAAAAAAAATATTAGTAAATTACCGTATTTATTTATTTTCATGTGTTCCAAATTATAATCGTTATTAATTAAGCATGTTGATTTAGTAAACGAAAAAAAAAGATTGAAAGAAGGATTTCTTTAAAATCAAAACTTCACAAAATCCTTTCTCAGCTCTACATAAGGAATGATGACCTACAAATTTAAGTCTCAATGTCTTTAAGTTTGTGTTGCGATAATAGCCTGCTTCTGATTTTGCTTACATCGAATAATTTAACAAATGTTTTACACAATGATACTTACTTGACGTACCAAAAATAGCCTTGTATTTTACTTAAAGTCCGGGTTTACAATTTTTAATCAGTACAGTAAAAAAAAAATTTTATCCTCGATGTTGATTTGTTTTAAAAATTGTTTATTTAATAAAGTCACGTTGAAACAGTATAAGAAACATTGTAAGTAAACTCATGACAGGTATTACAACTACAAATGTCGTAGACAAAGATGAATCAATGAGCAAGTTTATATGTTTAAAAACGTTACTTATTTAAACTAACGATTTTTGTTAGGTTAAAAAAAGACGGCTGATAAACAGAGTGACATTCACTGATATGTAGATTAATTATTTGCTAGGAACGCGTGTTATCGAAATCGACAATTTCTTTTTTATTTTTTGTACGGATATGATCCAGTTTTTTTTTTTTTTGCAAATTTATGACGCAAACCTTTCGAATTAAATACGTTTCATACTTATATTCTTAATATAAATTAAATATTTTAAAAAAATGAAAAAATTTTGGTAGTGTTACATCGTTGTGTTATGTTATTAACCGATACGTAGATTTATAATCTTCAATTTGTATTATTTTTATATCCTTAATAAGTAAAAATCGATAAAAAAATTACAAATTTTGTGCAATGTTTAAATCGAGAGGCTTGCATAAATTTTCGTACTTACATGGAATGAATGGAAGTAGTATTACTCGTTATTTTCAACGATTGTTAACCAATTTGGATTATGTTTTTCATTAAATAAATTTTGCTTTGGTTAATCACATGTAATTTAAACCGTGGACATAATGTACATAGTACCTACCTATAGTACTCTTAAGGGTAAAAAACATGGAGGTACACTTGAATAGTCGGTCAGTCGGTCTTAGGCAAGGCATGGCAAAATTTATTTAGACATAAACACTGAATCCAAGATTTTTATTAAATGTATTTTTTTTTATTTAATGTGTACATACAGACAAATTTTTGAAGTCGTAATTTATTTTCTTTGTAAAAAATATTATTTATTTTATAATATACTATACTACGCAAAGCCAAATAAATTTCTTACTTTTGTATTAGAATTTGATAAGAAAAAATAATCAAAAGGTATAAATATTTATAACACTTTTTTATTTAAAACACAAAATAGATGCTATAAATACTCTACAAGAATGTATGACGTATACTCTAAGTTATAAGTATGGCTATCACCTCCTACATCAACGGCAATTATATTTTTGTCAGACGAGCCGTGTGCCGTTGGAAGCAAATCCACAATCACTGAGGAAGTTTTAGTCCGCGACACCGCCGGCATACACCGCAGATCGCCCGCATAGGATGATAGAAACTGACCCGGGGCCTAAGAAACCTCACAGTGAGTATTCATCTTCTATATTCATGGCATGCCTTAGTGTCGGATGTAAGTCTGCTACATGTCTGGATAGACAATGAACTGAACTCCAATGCGGTTTGGTGGATACTAAACCGCATTGGAGCAGGCCAGTGAAATAATCTTCAAGCAGTCTTAAGCACCGCCATTGAATATTTAGAACCTGTTACTTTACTTTTCTTTACTTTATTTGAAGTATAAAATATTAAATTATAAATAAAGTTTGATTTCAAATTGTTTCAGATTGTGATGTAAAAATTGAACACCAAATAAACGGACCAAGTTCCAAAACTATAGATCTTGGTAAGTTGAATAAAATAATATTATTAAGTACAATACTAATAATAACTCTTAAATAATTAACGAACGGTAAAAAAGAATAACTTTTATTACTACGAATCCTTATATATATATTTTTTAATTTACATATGAATTTAAAATTTTTCTCTATACGAAAATTACTGATTACACGTTTCATGTGAACCAGTATTAATGGAGATACATACAACATACGTAGTGCTCCGTACGCACTTTACGATATTTTAATTCTTAAGGTATACTTTAACATTTAAACGGTGTCTTCGCTACGTCGATACATTACAACTTTATTCATTTGTCAGGCGTCGTGCCATCGCTGAAGAAACCAGCAAAGCTCGACCCAGAAAAAGGCCCGAACTCGGAAAAAGCTGACTTCGAACGGGCAATCGAACTCACTGGTAAGTAAGAATTACCAGAATATATTTTTTTATAAAACTACAACAGGCTAGATAATAGACAGTTTTTCTATACTATGAAAGTGTCACTTTTGTTAAAACAGAACAACTACTAACATAAAACACAAAAATGCTTTGCGTAATTTTGTTTGAGCTGCTACTTTACCCATTATTTTAATAACCTTTTAAAATTAAATTACAATCGTGGAATGTGTAATGGGATCTTCGAAGTAGCTTTTGTAAATAGAGTAGTAATTCGAACGAAGAAACAGTAATGAGTCGATTTATGAATGAAGATTGTCGGTGCAGCGTATTTTCATAGCGTCGTATCTCGCAGTAAACACGCTACTGCTTCTGGGAAGTTAGTCGTATGACAAACAGATTTGTTTACGTTTGTACAGGATATGCGGCTGTGGCAGCTATATTCTGAATATGATATGAAAAAAAAAATCATTGCGCTTTAAAATAACATCATTTTTGTAAGTTTATAATATTTCACCTGCCTCTTCCTCGTTTAGGTCTAGCTTACATGGAGAATCTTGTCTGCCTGCCACCACTAAGCATCATTAGACTCTTGACTTACAAAATTACTTATTGAATAAGTGTCCTACACATTTGTGCTTTATACATGATAAATTCAAAAGAAATTATAACTGGTCCCGTATTAGGACGAAAGCTGAGTGTCTTAATACAGTATTTTGTACTTATAAAATATTTTTTTTTTCTAGGCTATGGACGCTTCCACTATTTGTTGCTTGCCGTGTGCGGTCTCGTCAGCACTTCAGAGGAGATGGACGTCATCTCCATGTCCTTCATCCTACCTTCTGCGCAGTGCGACTTAGATCTTACCACACAGACCAAAGTACATAATACTGCAAATTATTTTTCTATTTCTATACTATCCAATAGACTAAGGACCTACTAATTTTTTTTATTTTGAAAAATTTCTTATATACGTGTTTTTAAATAATATCAACACTTAAATTGCGTCACGGTTATTGATCCTGTTTATAAACATCTTACTTTTATAAGAATACAATGATGTCACAAAGATTTCACACAGTGCGAATTTAAAGAATATATATAAACACAATTACAGCTTGAGGAGGAAAATTTGATGTTATCAAACATTTTGCACCAATATTTATTGAGCCTCCTTTATTTATCACTAATAGGTTATTCCCCTTTTTTTGTAAAATATATCTTAGATTAGGTTGTTCTTTATGTTTGACAATACACTATACAGCCAAAAATATAGAAGAATCTCTTTATAATGTTGAGATTCTTAAAATTATATTTTCTTACAGGGATGGCTCAACAGCATAATCTTTATCGGGATGATGGTGGGCGCATACGCGTGGGGCTCGGTAGCGGACTCATTGGGACGCAAACGAGTTTTAATCGCCATTTCCATCATCAACGCGCTCGCCATAGTCGCTTCCTCTTTCAGCCAAAATTATGAACTTTTTATGTTCTTCCGCTTTATGAATGGCGCTGCGTAAGTATATATTTTATTTTATTTCTGTATTATTTCTACATATGGATTAAGTTCTTTAAAAAGTCAACAGAAAATATATGTATATAATCTTATTTATTAATATTTATTATCTTATTATTTCCGACTCACTTTTTAGAATTTTCGAAACGTAATTATTAAGTAATAGTAATATGATCGTTATTATATATTTTTAATAATTAAAATAATTTCTTTACAGTTTGGGCGGATCAGGTCCAGTTATCTGGTCCTACTTTGCAGAGTTTCAGCCAAAAAAGAAGCGAGGTGCTATGTTGAGTTTTATGGCTGCTTTTTGGACTCTGGGCAATTTGTTCGTTGCTGGCCTCGCTTGGGTCATTATTCCAAGTGGTATGTACTTAGACATACAAACATATGATATACTGTTCTATATTATTAAAATAGTCACCAAATAATTCCCAATATTTGTCGTTACAGAGATCGGCGGGGTGACAGGTGGTTTCGTCTACAATTCTTGGCGTATCTTCCTACTGGTTATGTCACTACCTTCCTTTTTGGTAGCAGCGTTGTTGTTCCTTCTACCAGAATCTCCAAAGTTTCTCATATCTACTGGACGTCACGAAGAAGCCTTAGAAGTATTTCGGGGTATTTACATGATGAATACCGGCCGGGATAAAGATCAATACCCAGTCAAACAAATTTTGGTAGACGAACCTTTACACACAAAACCGGAAAAACAGATTGAAGCAAAAGAGCCGAAATCCAAATTGAGACGAATGATGAGTGATATCGTGGAACACAGTAAACAGCTGTTCGTTCCACCAATACTGAAATTTACTATGATCTCTATAACAATAAACTTTACATTCCATATAGGGTAAGCTTGAGGTATTTTTTAAATTTAATTGTAGACGAAAGTTACATAACATAAATACTAAATTGTCTAGACAATATTATTATGATGATTGAATGTCTGAGAATATATCGAGATATCTTATATAAATCATCATTTACAATATTTCAGTTACTACGGTCTTATGATGTGGTTTCCTGAAATGTTCAACCGTTTCGATGAGTGGTCGCGGACGCACGACAACGCTGAGGCGGATATCTGCCAAGTGACGGCCTACGTCACCCAGTTCGGCACACACTCGGCGGAGGCGCGCTGCGACTCGCACATACACTCGGATGTCTTTATGGAGTCGCTCATTACGGTAGCTGCTGCTATTCCATCGAACATTTTCGCCGTTCTTGGGATGGACAGGCTAGGCAGAAAATTCTTTTTAGGTGAGCTCTTTTAAACTGACGAAAGAATAGATTTAGAAAATATTACTAACACGACTGTAACTAGATAAATAATTATTTATTTAGTAGTTTATTATGATCAACTAACGATCCTATCCTACATACTAAATAAGCGATATAAATCTACGAAAGTTAGAAAAAAGAAAATCCAGTGCTTTATTTCATTAAAAAGGTGACATAATACAGTATTATATATGAAAATAAACAATTTCAGTGTTCGCAACGTTTTCGGCGGGTCTCTGCTCGGCTGCAATGTACTTCGTGTACAACAAAACTAATAACCTAATCGTGAGCGCCATCTTCAGCTCCGTCATCTCTTGCGGAAACGCCTCCCTTGACTGCCTCATCACTGAAGTCTTCCCTACTAATTTACGGTATATATTGCTTTAGTAATCAATTTAATAAGTACTAATGTAATCAATTATTAGTGACTTATTATCAAAGTTTTCAATGCATTTAAATGCATAATATACTATAATTGAATCATTCTTAGTTTCATTAAATAAAAATATAATTTAGTACAGGTTTATTAAAAAAATCTACTAAACTAAATTTCTTAATTCTAGTGCAACAGGAGTAGCGGTCTCCATGGTGGCAGCCCGTCTCGGCGGTATCATCGGTAACGTGGTCATCGCCGCGCTGCTGGACCAGTACTGCCCCGCGCCGACGTTCATCGTCGCTGTCCTGCTCGCCGGCGGCGGCCTGATGTGTCTCTTCTTACCCAACACTACGAGACAAGCTTTGCAATAACCAAATAAATACGCTTTAGGAACGTATCACATTCAACGTTCCCGCCAAATACAAATATGTTTGTAAAAAATCCTATCACTATGTTATTTATAAAGATTTTTTTTAAATCATATCATGGATATAAAAGTAACTGTTGTTTTATCTGGAGCCCGGATTACTGTGAATTCTGATTTTGCCTTAAATAATTACTGATGTAGATATTTTCATATAAATATTGTATTATACCGATGTAATCATAATATAACTATTGTTTAAAAAAAATGTCCTTTTTAAAATAAAAAGACTAAAGAGGTTGTCATGTCGTATTATAGGATACAAAATATGAAATTGCGTATTTTATTGAAAGTATTGTAGGCTAAGTTATCATCAATTTAATTTATAATCATGGTTTTTAGCAATTGTATAAACATGTTACGAATTTATAAATAAAAAGAAACGTTAGTGTATCTTAAATATTAATTTAGTCGAATAAACACTTACTAGTAAGTTTGAATAAAAGTGTTTTTCTAAATACAAGCACTTGTACAACAAAGCAATTTTATTGAATTCCATTTCGTTTTGTAATTAATATTTTAAGTCACGAAGTCAAATTTAATACATTTTACGTAGATTTTTTTAATGAACAATTATTTAAAGATCTGCTTTTAAGATCATTATTAAAATAAAAGAAAATTTTGAATAAAGTTTATTTATTAAAACCTTAGACTACACAAAATTATATTACTAGACTCCATTTTTATAGTTTGATCTAGAATCTGACATAGATCACTCAAACAAACAAATATGTGCCTTTGACATAAACATGAAAGTTATTTAACAAGTATTGTACTTAACTTTAACTCTTAGATATACTATTACATTCATTTTACACTTAGCTTGCCACCAAAAGGCGGAGAACTAATGCTTATGATTGACGGTTTCCATAAACCGAAAATAACATAAATTGCTCATAGATAAATCAAATAGCACGAATTAATCAATATACAAATTTTGTGAATTGTACCTAATTAATATTTTATTCAAAAGATTACTAAAGGTTATAAAAATATTATAATATACCTAACTTTTAATATAATACACATCGGATCCAACAATACATAATTAAATTTAAATTTACAATCATAATCCTTATCCTATTTGCTATGCAGTATTGCATATTATGATATTTGTTTGAATGAAAAATTCAGATATAGTTCAGCACAGCATCCTTAGAAGTTCAGTTCACACTCTATTATTTACAATGTCACCTACACACGTACGTTCTGAACGTCAGTAAAATTTCTATTAGCTTTCAGTAACTTTTAATATTTTAAATAAAAAATAATAAATCACAATAAATTTGTGTACATAAAGTACAATTTTCAAACCTATTGCTAACATAACTGTCAAAACTTAAACTATTGCACGTTTTTTAACAGTTATCATAAATGGGTAAATTACTAATAAATATTTATCGTGAAATATTATTTAAAAAAAAATAACTTTTTGCAATAAGATACTTAGCTGTTTTCTGATAAATCACTTACAGATAATTGCATGTTAGGTTGTAAAGGTATTTCAGCAGAAGTTTCAGACGTATCAGAACAAGGCGTGAGTAGTCGCCGAGACCACTGTCCGCTGTCCTCGTTCTCAGACTCTCGCACATCAATTGATGAGGGCGAATCTATAGTAGATTCTACCGATGAAACCGTTCTGTCAGCAACATCATCTGTTAAAATTGGCATCGATTTTCCGCCAGCCTCTTCGTCTGTAAGTAGGGGCATAGAAATTGGACCCACCACGGGGACATCTGCCTCCTCTGCTGTTGTAAATGTAATTTCTGTATTTGGTGATGTTAATAACGATGTTCCATAATTGTTATTGCTCAATGGATCTGTAGTCTTCGGCGCTATCCGAGGATCAGTAACTGTAATCGGTAATTCCAAAGACGTTGGTACTGTATGAGGAGTAACACCAATAACAGCTAACCCATCTTCTAAATTAGTAGGCACTGTTGGTTCACTGTCACCTTTTGTTGGAACTTCCACAGGTGTCATAATTGGTTGGTTGAGTGTTGTGCTAGTTTCCGACACGCGACAATGAACAGAAACATTAGCATTTAGGTCTCTAAAGTCTGGTGCATCATCCCGTGTAGTTTCAGCGTGAAAAACGTCACTATTGGCCAAAGCCGCTTCTAAAATGTCCCTACGTTCTGGTTGGGGAGCAATTACTGGTAATGGTTCAGCCATCGGTACGAGCTGACTATTTTCAAGAACTAATGGCCGATTGTCTATAACTGTAAATGTTCCATTTTCCTCTACACAAAGATAAAACGATCCTGTAGGTCCTCCAAAATGTTCTCCAGGTACTGCCAGCAGTTGTCCATCTGAAAGAGGAGCAGGAGAAGGTTGTGTAGAAATTTCTGGTTGTGCTAACAATGATTCTTGTCTTGCAATTGCTGTCGATGGTAAGAGTTCTTCAAAATTATCTAAATCGGCGAAGTTGGAGGCGGATGCATTGTTTGTTGTACTAGAAACATTAGGAACCTGAGGAGGTGCACTTGTATTAGAAAACGGAGCGAGTGCTGGCATTGATGAAATTGGTGCAGGCGCAATTGCTATCTCATGCTTTATTTTTTTTGTTGGAGTTGGTGATTCGCTGATTTGCTTTCTCACTCTCTGCTTTTGTAACGTCGGAACGACTGTTTCTGTAGGAGATATAGTAATAGATTTTTGAACTATTATTTTATTTTCCTGAGAAGGTGTTGGTGTTTTCTGTATTATTTGTCCTGTTCTTTGTAAATGTTCAAATTGTGCTGCAGTTAACTGCATTACTGCACCAGACTTTTGTTTTAAAAATATTAAAGGTTCTGATGAATTCTTTTGTATAGCTTGAACAAGTTTTTTGGGTTCTGTTGTTAATACTCGTTTAGGCGCTGGCCTTATTTCTGGAAGAGGAGCTATGTTTTGTGATGTTGTAGCTATACGCCCTCCTACTATTAGTTGTCCTTTAGAAGTAATGATAGCGCTTTTTTGTTTCGGCACAATTCGAGTTTGAGTTTTGGTAGATGCCCCTGTAGAAACTAAAGTTTTTTGAACTGATCCAGAATTTGACGTAATACGATGTGTAAAAGTTTTAAGTTGTGATAAATTAGGTTGCTTGTTGGGAAATAAAATTTTTTCATGTTCTGGAGTTAGAACTATTCTTGATTGAGCTCCTTCAGCATTTGTTATAATCATTACAGTATTTCCAGGAGTATTAGCGCCTGAAATAGATGGTACAAGTTTTGCAGAAACAGGTTTATTTTCAGCTGCAGTTGAGGGGGTGTCTGGTCCTTTTCCGACAAGAACGTGAGCTTTTCCAGTTTGTGGGTCAATTACAATTTTTTGAGTTCTATTCGGACGAGGTGAACTCGGCGTTGGCAAAATTATAAACTTTTCTGTTTTTGGGGTATTTTGAGGGACTGACTGTATCAATGTTTGAGGTTGTTTAATTTCTTTTATTGTAGGTTCAGATTTTGTCATAATAATTTTTTGTTTACCTGTTGTTTTATCAATAACTAACATGGGCTTGGCACCCCGTAATTTTGATGATTTAGAAAGGATATTAGGGGTTGTAACTTTAGAAACTTCATTATTTGGATTCAACAGTAAAGTTTTCATTTCAGCTTTTGAAGTCAATGTACTATTCATGGGAATTTTCTCATTTTCAACCACTGTTTGCTTCGTCTTTACAAGTTTAGGCGGGTTACTAGAATTTGTGATTATGTTACCATCTGTCATCACTATTGGCATTTTCTCGATATTTTCTGGAGTTAAAATATCATCAGAAATGACTATAGGCATTGAATTTATATCAAACAAAGCCTCTTCCTTGCTCTTAGTTTGAACTGTTTTATTTTCATTTACAAGTGAAGTTTTATGTGGTTTTATTTTCTGCAGTTTAGATATCGGCTTCGTTATTTTACGAATTTTCGGTTGAATAATAATGGTATTCGTATCTGTAACGGATTGTGAATCTGTTGTTGTTTGAATTGTATATGTTTGGACAGAAGATCCATCCTGTGAGGTCTTGTTAGAACGAGATAATATAATTTTATCAGGTGTAGTAACTTCAGTGATATTATTTAATAGGTTTTTATTAGGTGTAGTACGACGTATAATGATTTTTTGTTTAGGAGATTCTGGTTTGGATTTTATAGGCGACTTTCCAACATCGAAATTTAAAATTTTTTCTTTTCCGGGAACAATAATTTGTTTTGTAATGGTTTTTTTGGCTGGAGTTAATTTAGGTAAGCGTGGTTCCTCTAAGATTTTTAACAACTTTGATGAATTGTTTTCTAACTCTGGAGTTTTACAAACTGTCACAAGATCTATTTTGCAATCACTTGTTGAATTCTTTTGTTCTTCATTTAAGGAACTTGCTTTTATTTCGTTTTCTTTGACTTTCACACTTACTTTATTTGGCAAATCTATGTCAGGAATTTTTATATTATGGTCAATTGTTTCTGACATCTGAACTAATGATTGAGCTGCATTTAAGTTTTCACATTTTTCTTGTTCTGTCTCAAAACGTGAATTAATATTTTCATTATTCGAAGCAACAAGAACATCTGGTGAAACTGCAATATTAACAGAATTACTTATATCAACTTTAGCATCAGTATCATCTTTCTGTAAGTTTAAGTCTTCTTTATTGTGAATGAGGATATCTTCTGATGGTATATCTAGGGTGCCACCTTCATTATGACTTTTAACTTGCACTTTATTCAAAGTTGTTGTTGGTAAATTTATTAGAGCTTCTGCTACTTGTAAATCTGATTCAGATGGAGTACTATCAATGGGAAAATTATTACTTGTTTCATTTAATTCCACTTTTGAGCTGCAATCATGGTTGGATAATAATTCACTAATGTCAACTTCTTTAGTAATACTTTTTTCGACCTTACTATTTGAAGGTTCCAAAATATTAATATCATCTGGACTACTTTTTGATAAAATATCAACATTTTCTTGTTGGGCCTGAATGTTTATATTTCCAATTTCATGTTTTTCATCTTCTTTATTAGATGATTTATATGTTTCTTCCTGGCGTTCATCTATTTCTTTGCCTTTGTAGTCTATTTCTTTGTAGCCATTTACGTTATTAGAAATATTATTGTCTTTTATATCATCTTCAAATAAATCTTCAGGGGGATCATCACTTATTACCTTAGTTACTCTATCAGCTTCTCGAGAAACACTTAATAATGCATCAACAGCAGATGCAGTAGATTCATTCATAAAAGGTTCATAAGGTTTTTGAAGATCACTATCTGGAAACTTTATAATTGGTTCAATATCCTTCTTGTGTGAATTATTCAATATGTTTTCTAGCAAAGTATCTTTTGAGTCGTTTTTAATTTCTTTATTGAGATCTTCATTAGTTTTTTGATCGATTATTATATCTTCTGATTTATTTATCTCATTTATGGAGTCAGGATCTGGATTTGTAGAATCTTTTTCAATTCTTTCAACATGTTTACTGCTGCAGTTGACATCGGTATTGTTATAATTTTCAGAATTAGGGTTCTCAACACTACGTTCTGTAACATTGGCAGTCATATTTTCTGAAAAATCAGTCAAGGTAAACGTAGAAATTAAGTCATCTTTTGTTTTTTCCGCATTACACTTTTCTAATTCTCGTAATTGTGCTGCCTCAGCTTTCATTTTTTTAAGTTGTATTTTTGGGGCTAGGCGAGCAACTTTAACATGTTCTACTGAAGGTGAAATTCTTATTTCAGGAGAGGAAATTACTTCAACACCGTTTATTTCGTTATCTGTAATATCCATTCTGTCAGCAGCATTTAGTTGTTCTGCTACATATTTACCTATTGCATCTTGACTTCTAGAGTGTCGACTCCGAAAAAAAGTCTTAGTTTTAAATATTGTTTTCGGTGGTAATGGATCACTTAAATTTTTTTTTTCTTGCGTTTTTTCTTCTTGTAAACTCTCTTGTTTTTTATCTGGGGATTTGACGATCGAAGGTTCCGGAAAATTTTCCTCGACCTTTAAAGGCTCAGGCGCTGATGGTAGCTCTGGAAGAGTTGTTTTATTAAGTAATTCAGCAACTTCTCTTGCCATTTCATCTTCATCAACACTAACACTTTTAGTTTCCCCCTTTCGTTTCGATGGATTTTTTATACGAGGTATTTTTCTGCCAATATCAGCTTCAATTGGCCAGTCTTCATCTTCACAGAACTCATACTTTGAATCACTTGATGATTCTGGTTTTTCTGATCCAGATACATCATCAGACTTCTTCTCGGTTGGTAACACTATTTCTACAGGGACTTGAGCACTTGGTAATTCTGCAGGTGTTGGTACTGCTGGAGATTCTGCTGCTATAGGAACTTCAGGAGATCCTGCAGTTACCATAGCAGATTCATCAGTAGAATCGTCATCACCATCATCCCAATCAGCTAGAAGACTGCTCTTAATTTCCTCATCAGTCTTAAGTTTCTTTGCATCAGGAGTAGATCCAGCCTCTGCAGCACGTTTATTACTTAAGGATTTTTTCGATACCTTTTCTGATTTCTCTTGCCGTTGCTTTTTTTGTCTATGCGTTTTGCTTGTAAGAGGTGTTGAATTTGATTGTTTTGTATGTTTCTTTCTAACTGGAGATGGTGTATATGAAGGAAATGTAACACTATGACTTTTGTTATGTAAAATTAAAACATTTAGACGTGTAGTTGTAAATTGACACGCATGACATGCATATATCCCTGAACTAGACATAGTTGGTGTGCTAAGTGTAGAAACATTCTGTTGTTTTTCTGTCATTTCATTTTTATTTTCTTCTGTTTTTTCAGCCATCTCTAAAGGTTCGGAGCCAGCTCGGCTAGTGGAAGGTGTTGAGACATTCTCATTAGGTTGAATAAGAGTTTTCGAACCTTGAAGCAAGATGTGTACCTTGTAATTTGTTTTTTCTTTAAACTGAAAAGAAATAGAGAAACATAATTTTAAAAAACTTCAGAATTAACTTAAGTAACATTAAGCAAAAGATTAGTTTTTACCTTTCTAATAGGTGTTGACAACTTTGATGAATCTGCAAGCCTCCCCTTTCCGCTTTTACCTATAAAGTAAATAGTGATGTTAGATGATGTGAAGATATAGAAATCTTATAACAAATTTCTATTATTTCTTTTTTGTTGTACCTATTCTTTTCCATCCAGAAATCATTATTTGTTACCATAAAAAAAGCTTAAACTTAAGTAAATAAATTGTACCATATAAATAAAAAATATATATGTATTCATGAATAATACAATTAATCCAAATATTGGGTAGTGTACGCTCTTAGAAAAGTTTTTTCCACAAGTACAACAAGTATTAATAAAGTATTTTTTAGATATGACTTTTCTAATTATTTTAGGAATTTCTACATTTGACTTTGGAGTATTACATCTGCTAATACAGTATTTGCAAAGCAGTATAAGGTTAAACTTACAATTTTAAAATGGATCATAAAATATGTTGGTATAGCCTTCTTTCACGCAGCACCAGAGCAATGGTTTATAAATTTTTGAATACATATTATTTATAAACTGGGTATTTACATAACTTGATTCCAGAATATTTTATGAAAAAACTAGGAAAAAACTAGTAACCAATATTTTCAAAAAAATAAAAAAATTATAATAATTGAAATATATATAATAAAGTCAAGATGGCCCAGTGGTAAGAATGCGTGTGAATCTTAACCGATGAACGTGGGTTCAAACCCGGGCAAGCACCTCTGAATTTTCATGTGCTTAATTTCTGTTGTAATTCATCTCATGCTTTTCGGTGAAGGAAAACATCGTAAGGAAACCTGCATGTGTCTAATTTCATCGAAATTCTGCCACATGTGTATTCCACCAATCCGCATTGGAGCAGCGTGGTGGAATAAGCTCCAAACCTTCTCCTCAAAAAGGGAGAGGAGGCCTTAGCGGGACATTTACAGGCTGTTACTGTACTGTGAAATATATATATAATGGTTCATAAATTTAATATCATACTTAAACTAATACTCAACTACTCTATATTCTTAAATTGATTAAAAAGAACAATAAGAAAGTATTGTATTTTATATAATAATTATTTATGTTATTTGTTATGAATTTACTTCGAATAATTGCAGCATTTGAATCCTTGATTTTGTCTTTTGTATGTATAACATAATGTTAAACACATAAGTTATGAAAGATATTCAATAATCATTATCTCATGTAAAAAGTAATTGTATGTATTCTAGATAATTTTTTTTTTTTTGAGTAACTAATGAGTTTCTTTCTGGTTGTTTTAAGTGAAATCGCCATTTGAATTGATTTAGATTTGAATAACCTTTTTTAATGGAGCCAGGTGATTTCTTTGATGGCTCCCCAAAAAGACCTGCATAACTTTCTTTCTTTGTTTCTTGAAACTCATCTCGTGTGAGAATTCTTATGTCACCTCCAACTGCAGTTTCAGCTCGTATTACATCTTCTGGAAACTTCTCCATATGTCCATGTTTTGTTCGATACATATCTGAAAAATTTATAAACATGTACAACATTGAGTAAAAGATTAACATAAGCCATTAAATGCATAAAAATTTCAGCTATTATGTCAGGAACTTACATAATCCTTTATTGATGAATTCATTTTTGCGACTGCAGTTATATTTAAAAATACTGCTAAGACTTTTGACATACTCACTGAAACACAAAAATTAGATCATCAGTAATACTTTTGTTATAAGTTTACATATGGTTTTAATAGTATTGGTCACAAAGTTAAGCAATAGCAAAGAATTTTATAAAATCATTTTAAATGTAAATATTCATTCTATTTCTACTAATAAATAAAAATATGTTCTTGTTACATTTAAATGGTAGAATTACATTTAACGGAGAGCAAAAAAAAAACATAATAATATGTAAATAAAAGTGTACAAAGACAAGCACTATGTTAAACAATAATGTATACATTATACGAAATAATATTAAGCTTGCATAGGTTATATTTTGTAAACTTACTAGGTATCTTCTTGAAAGAACTTGACAACAGCAATAGGTGGCTTTCGAAATGATGGTAGAAGATCGGGTGGTAGCTTCTCAAAGCCCACCACCTCTCCGGGCCAGAAACATGAGCCTAGCTTCACCCATACTATATCTCCGTCTAAATAGTTAATTTCAGTCTGTTCACACATCACTACTATCTGTTTAGGCAACACGCACGACCATATTTTATTCTATAGTTACTATAGGTCGAAAGGACCTGTTACCATAACATACCAACAACAAAGAAATAGCTTTTCAACTTTGTCACTTCACTTTGTTTAGTCAATTTCAGAAATTAAGTTCGGCAGATTGTATTCTATAATTGTCAAAGTAGTTGCAAAATAGTACTTGTAAATAAATTCACCGACTGCGTACGAAATAATTTCATACGGCACTACAGGTGGTAGCACTGATTCTTGTACTAAATACAATTACATGTATCTTTTCTGACAAGAATAAAAATGAATAATTATAATTATAAAAAAACTAATATTAATTCAAATTTAACACAACAAAATAATACTTAATATTATATAAAAGTTACGAATTTGGTCTGCCGGAAATACATAGGAGTACAGCGTCAGCAGCTACCAATATGAAATAACCAATTTATGGCAATGTTACCAGACCCAAAAATTTATTTTTTTTGTATTATGAGTATGATCACAAAAAATTAAAGTAAGAAAACAATAATTATAAATTGATAGTTGAGCAAAAATTAATAAATAATTATTAATATGTTTTTCACTTATACATTAATTTTTATATTATGTAATAATTTATGATTTTCACCTAACCGGTTCCAGCCACGGCATACATTCTCAAAGGAGACAAAGTCAAGAGACATTATATTGCTTAAAGTGAATGCACTATAAAATGTAAGAGATTCTGTACAATCAAGCTTCTGCCTTCAAATCTCTTAATCTTTCACTATTACTGTAATAATTGCGATTCAATAAACTAGGTCTAATCCAACAGCTCCTTTCCCTTTGAAGGGAACCAGCGATAATAATTCCACAAGCTGCTATCAATAGATCACTGTCATCATCCATGTTTAATGATTATTTTTATTTAAAATTATCCTAGAGATACAGCCATAGTGATTTTTTACAAAAAAATTGCGAGTAACTTAAAGAATCAAAATTAAAAATCGAAAAGTTGTACAGTTTTGGATCTGTAATTTAAAAATGCTTGAAGATTGTTTTTGTTTTATAACTGGTTATTATTAACTAGGATGTACCCTAGCAAGAAATACAAAAAAAAATAGGGAAAATACGTTGATTTTTTTTTTATTGAATTTTAGAATCTTAAACATCCTTTAAATAAAAAAAATATTAAAAAATTAATAACTCGAAAACGATACACTTTTGCATAAGCATTTTGGGGGTCATTTGATAGCTATTGTCCTGAACTATAACCCTTTAAAAGGATCGTGACATATTACCCTGTAACCCTGTATATATATGGCAAGATGATACGATGCACCAGGACCTCTAAATTTATGTGAATATTATATTTCCTTTATAGCAATACCAGTTTCTTTACGTTTTTAATTCCCATCATGAAGAAAAATATGAAAGTAAGGGCTCGTAGAACCTTCGATTTTTTTCTCAATACACTATCGCGTCTAGGCCTTTATTCATCTAGTTAAACCATTGGTACTCTGTGTCTGTATAACAAATAGCTCTTAACTTTGTGCACTTTATTTTTCAATAGCACTTGTGTATATAATTTTGTACATATCTTATTTCTCTTACAAAACGATGCTGGGCTTTGGCCAGACAGACTCTGGAGTCTCGGCGCTTATTGAATTTTATATTTGGGTGAGATGCACTCATCCATTATTTTCTTTGAAAATATCCCAACGTTTAAATATTTCTAAATACTATTTTGCAAAATTATTTCTCGATATATTTTCTATTTTAAATTACCATAAGGAAAATTGATTCTGATCGAATTATTTCGTTAAATTGCCATTATAATATGTGTAGTGTCCATTTATACAATAAAGTAATGTTCTGCTTTTTTATTACTACCGTTACAGCCGGACCTCCCAAAATGGCTCCAATGTCCCAAATTAAAATTTAGAAGCCAAAAGGTTTTGAAAAATCTTACGTATTGCCCTACCCGTTGTCTCAGCCTTAGGATAAGATAGTCTTTCGTTGAGATATTCACTCGAATATATTACTACATGAATCGACAAAGTTCATAATGCGTTTCAATTTCTGTCAAGTAAAATGTTTAACGGAAAACTAAAGAAAACTGCTCGTTTTTATCAAATACTTAATACCAACGACTTAATAGATATATAAACGTTTTTTAACGATATATAATTATTAATAACGTTTTAAAATAGCTTTTAATAGATGATGCAAAATGAATAAAAAATACACACGTTTCTTTAATAGTATTTTATTGTTGATAATTTTAGTTACGGTTTCAGCTCTATAGTATTAAAAAACAGGAAACATAACAGAATGCATTCACGACTATAACAAATACATTATCTTTTCACACAACTAAATCTATTTTCTATTTAATGAATTAATTGTGACTGATTCATGTATCGAAATAAATATATATCTGCATCTGGTATTTTCTTTTATAGAGATAAGACACTTTAATATTGGGAACCCTTTAAGGGCGAACAAACAACACCTTAGATTAAAATAATCTAGTAATACATTATTTCATAAAATATTTACTTAGAAATAAGTTCATTAAATACCTTATTTTTTTTAGAAAATATTTACAATATCAAGACCCACTTTTTAACTAACATTACGTAAATTTACAAAAAATATTCTTTGAAATATGATTTTTTATGACATAAATTTCTTGATATCCTTGAAAATTAAAGGATTAAAATGAATAAACAAAAAAACATGATAGGTATATGAGTTCATTTCAACAAAGCAATGTGCGGCTTGCATTACTTAAAGTCGTTATTACTAGGTACGTACACACATGCATATATATAATCATTAATAAGTTTACCAGTAAAGCATTTAACATTTGAAATTAAACTCATCGTCAGTGATGGTGTGGATACTTATTAAAAATAAAGGTATTACGTGTAAAAACCCTTAAACACCATAAATTGTGAAATAATGTAACATCCATTTTTGGCGTTTCACTTATGTTTATTTATTGCTTTTAGTAATATAGCCTTCACATCTGATATATTACTGCTTAACCGGAGTACTGGCGAACTATCTTTGCCCATTGTTGTGGAAAATTTCTTTGCACGTAGGATAGAGTGCGTTGAATTTGTTTGGTTTCTTGTGGTGAGCATTGTGGGCAGGCTCCTCTTAGAACTAATGGTGCAAGAGCTGGAAAAAAATGTTAAATTGTATCAGGTTTAGCTTTGACCGTTAATCGGATAAAAAATCTGTAATTTTAAGCAATAGAATAACAAAAGGTTATTTATAGCTAATTGATTAAATTTTCAAATTAAAATAAAAACTTTGAATTCATTTAGCAATATAAATAAAACGACGAATGAATGAATAAGACTCATTTGTCATTAAAATCGATTGATCACGCTTTTTCTAATCGACCTACTTCTTAACCAAAATTAGATATCAACGGACCATGAAAAGATTAGAAAATAAATTTTATAAGTCTTCGCAATTTTATTTTATCCTGTAAGTAATTGACAAAGGGAGAAAATTTCCTTCCTATAGTAATACAAATTTCAAAAAAAAAGATTTTTTTTGAGAATTGCATTTTATCCAAGATAACGAGAGCCGCTTTTATAAGACACAATTACATTGAGATTTGAATTTTGTGTAAACTATGTGTTATCAGATTGGCCGTACAAACGATATTTAATTTAAATGACACTTTAATCAAACAGTCTGTTGAATTTTGAATCTCATTTTAGGCCTTCTCTTCTTTTCTGCTAAAATTGTGTTCGAAATATCATATTATCATTTATTATACCATATATTTCATAACCAAATCCTAAACTTAAATGTTTTCTCTTCTTCAACATGCACATCAGAACCTCAATCGGTTATGTAAATCGTGAGAAAAATGCACTATTATAAAACAACTTACTTTTCAATCGTTTTCCAATTGGATCACACGGTGCCTCTCCGAGAGCACATTTGAGTTGTCTCTGAATAAAACGCTTATCATTAAGGGCATCTTCTAGAGCTGTGTCTGATACTTGTGGCCTCTGGCTCTGGGTAGCACACACCGACACCATAGCACATAGCACCAGAATGTACATAAGCTGTAAAATAAAGTATATTATTTTATTGTTCCTGGTTATTGAATAGGAAAAACTAACAGAAGCACTAATAGAAGCATATCAAGGCACTTAAGCTCGTTGAATTCTGAATATGGATAATATTATTGTTATTTTTATATAACTTGTTTTTTACTGCCTGTGTATTTAATTTGAGGCATATTTATTAAATATTTGCCATGTAACTCGATTCCAAAAATACACATAAACGATAAATATATCGCAACCGGACAAGGGTCGTCTTCAACCAAACAAGTCACTTAAAAAATTACTTGTATGTTTTATTAAGGTAAAAAAACAAGTCCATATACAAACAAATGTGTAAAAAGAAATAATCAAGATATTATTAATGTTGAACTGTATAAAGTGGCATCAATGTTTATTTATTTGAAAAAACATGTTTTTTCTTTGACGACCTTGCTGATTAAATACGAGTAAATGACATGACTGTGTTGTTAAGAAACTCTGAATGCTCGCTGTAAGTCATATGTGACACGCGATTTTAAATAACACTGACACCATAGCGGAACGTGCTCAGGAATTTAATTATTAACCAATCTTCAACAATCGATTATGATACTCGTAGCTATCATACGCATAGCTATCGATTTAGTTTAATGATTTTATACTATTAACAATGAACTGTCTCTTGTATATGAGTTTAGTTAAATAACGAACGAGTTTCAGTTTAACCAGGGTCGCCATTTTATTTTGTTAAGAACTAGGGCAACAAAAGTTTATTAAAATCATACTGAATCTTCGTCTCAATTATTTATTAATACTCTTTATTTATTTTTTTATACTATAAGGGCATCTGGCATAATCACAACTTATACTCATAGCCTTCCGGCACCTAACCTTCTGTCAATATATAAGGTATATATATGAATAAAATAATATGAATTCAATTTTGTTAATTAATCATTAACCATAAAATCACTACAATCAATCTGTATTACGTTAAGCTAATAACGACCTAACTATTAGAAACTTTAAATTGTTACGAAACATTTACGTAATTTTATCACAGTAGTGTTGTTGGAACAAATTTAAAAATGAGGCAATCATCAAAATACAATGAATTTTTCCGCCTCTATAAACTTAAAACCTGCTTAGAACACTCTGGAGTCCAGGTTGCCCTTGAAACAAGGAGGCGTCCTGGAAAAATTGATCGATCCATCACTGATACTTTCTTTTTAAATAATACGATAGTACGAATTGTCAATAGCTTGTTTTTGTTTACTGTGGTCGAAAATAAGTATTTTGTATACATCATATTGTTTCAAAGGGGTTTTCCACTATATATCATTTATATTTTTAATATTTAAAGGCATTGCTACACTGCGTCATACCAATGTGCCAGTTCCATGAGAATATTCTATTTACATATTTACGACATGGTACTGACACTAATCATTTACAATCAATTAGTTGGCAATTTCTGTATTCATCAAAATATCACAAGCAGTTACACAACAGGACACAATTTTTTGTCGACAGGTAGGATACTTACAAAATCTTTTGTCATTAGTGTGTTAACAACACAAAATTTGCTATTTTTCTTTTTGTGCGTCACCAGCAAAGCTTTACTCTTTTAAAGCTTAAAGTTTAACCGAAGTTTTGACTGTGCAATAATTTGGTTTTATACGGAATATTTATAAAAAATAGTACGTCGAAAGCTATATTTAATTTAAATTTATGTTTTAAACATAGCGGAATGTTTGCTTACCTGCTTGCTACGGCAATGAGTTGTGATTACTCATTCTCATCTTAAATATAAAAATATACAACTACAAATTATATTTTATTACGTAAGACTTTTACAACCAATGTCGAAGAAGTTATTTTACAAGTCGATTTCGTCTTAGTAAAATTACTACCTCTCTTAATAGAGTATTATATATTTCATGTATGTAGTTGCAGTTTAACTTTACTTATAGCTAACGCTGTAACGCTTGTAAAACATATGAAGGAGTAGACATGAATTTATATAAATTTAACTGTAAGGCGCTTACAGGTGAAGGCATTTCCTAATACCTTGCTATTTGTTTGTTGCTAAGTGTTTAATTACTTCTCTTTTGATTTAAGATCGAAAATTTAGTTTGGTTATGAGCCCTTCGGTCGACTTATAAAAGAGGGAAATAAAATCTTTGCACCTTTATTTAATATATATATTGTGGATGGAAATATATATGTATTGTTAACTCCAATAATATTTTTGAAATAGTTTTGTTTTGTTAGTAGAATCGAGATAACCCAATTGTAATACTAGTTTTTCATGTGCTTAATTTATGTTTATAATTCATCTCGTGCTCGGCGCTGAAGGAAAATATATATAGTGAAAACGTTCACTCAAATTCTGCCCCATGTGTACACCAACCCGCATTGGACGTGCGTGACGAAATAAGCTATAAATCTTCTCCACAAATACAGAGCAGATAAGGCCCAGCAGTGGGACGTTTAAAGGCTGTTACTTTATTTATTTTAATCTACCAATTTTGGTCTTAGCACAGTCTTAGATTGGGAATTATAACTTACGAGTATAAGATGTACGTAACTTTTAAGAGAAAGGCAGAATGAGACTTGGGCTTCGTGTTTGTAATTACTGACTCATTTAACTTTAACACGAACGAGTTCCAACGTGTTTTGTGTAATATAGTACTATAATAAAGCCATGTATGCAACGATCGATGATCTTATTGAGAGATACTGTATATTGTACGTTATGTACAAGTTAAGTTATTGTTAATCATTTATTATTATAATATTTAAAATGTATTGCTTATTATGTAGGAAATTATATATAATAATTATATAATTTGGTTAAAGAAATCGTTACTACATTAATAGTACTAGAAATATATATTACCTATTTATACGTATGTATGTTTCCACATACGTAATAAATAACTTGTTCTTAAACCTCACTGTCCTATTTCTATTAATCAATTTGGTATAGTTACTTTATTGATACGGAAAAAATATTTGATTGATAAGGATATAATTAAATTAAAAAGTAGTTTATAAAAGAATACATTTTTAAAGTCCAATCTTAACTGAGGTAAAGGAGAAAGGAAAAAAAAATTTTGGTGTTGTTTGGAAATTGGAAAAAATAATGTTTTACAAGATAACATTTCACTATTACCAAAACAAACATTAAATTTAATTAATAATTTAAGCATTTGGACGCACGTAATGAAGCACGTGAAATATTCTTTTATAGAATAATGTTTTACAACTATTTCTTCTACAGTACCATTGAGAACAATACGCATAGATATTTAAGTAATAAGATTAAATTTTTATCGTTTTGTAATTTAACGAAATAATAATGTTTAAATGATATAATTGTTAAAAAAAATATGATTTAGAAAATAATATAATTACTTAGTAATATAATCTTAGTTTTAACACTCTTTCTTTTCTTTTTATTTCAGAAATGAATAGAAAATAATAATTGAAAGTAATTAAATAATACCTACTCTTAATTTGCATTAAATATGATTTTCTTAAAATAAGGTAGGTAAATAATGTAGGTAGGTATAGGTATATTCTTAATAAAAGAACAAATGTCGCACATATTTTTTTTTTCTTTGGAACTGGTTCGAGTCTAAACGATAGTTCGACTACGTTTAAACTTGAAACTAGGCGAAATATCAAATTTTGATATGCGATAAACTATACTATTTATAATATTTGATGTACAAACGCTTAACAAATAGCCTATCACCGTAAATCGATTTTTAACATTTTACGATCATTGAGTTTCATTCTTTAGAGAATAGATTTGCTGGAATAACCTTGTATAATATTGTTTGAGTCATGACACACGAGGTACACAAGGATGACCGTGTAATACTTAAAGTAAACCAAAAACGAGGATAATTATCGTCAAGTTCAAACAGATTAAAAAATTGCAAGTATTAATTTCTTATCTCATCGTAATTGTCCTTCACCTATTTATATACAAATAAAAAATTGTAGAATGAGGTTTGTATTTTATCCCAAAATTTAATAGATATAGAAAGATAAAAAAATATGGTTTGGGTTCGTTGATGTCTTTAATATGAGAACATGCTATATTTATTCATCTTGATAATGTATCATGTGTCTACAACTTTTAATTATATAATATAATAATGCTTGAAAACTGAGCTTCAATTATTGAAAATCATTCCATGTATATATTTAAAAAAATATATAATAAAAAACGTATACTGTAATTAAACTTTTATCATTTGTTCATATTTCAAAATAGAACAGCATAAGTTAAATAATATCAAATAATAAAAGTGAATCAAGCAAGTAAAAAATTGCACCCTTCACGAGTTCAACAATCTACATTCGACGAAAGCTTTACAACGTGATGCGAACAGGAAAATTGACGTTATTATGAAATCATAAAATAATATTCTTACCTGCATCCTTATTCGTTCTGGTATAACTTGGTACACTTTTACTTTCCGTGAGTCCCAAATGACCCGGATTTAACGAGTGATTTCTAAACTGTTTCACGGTTCGCGTGCAAATGCAAACTGGGTGCGTTGCAGCGAGCGCGCGGTCGTAGAGAGAATGCTTCGAAGGTAATGCCGTAACCGCTTACTTAACAAGACCCCCTCTTTCCTTGCCAATTTGTATATGTACAGTTCAATCACATAGAATTTGTAAAAACAAATCTACGATAACTTTACATCAAGGTGTCTTTTGGTTATTTAATATATTTAAAACTATATATATGTAAATAATAATACCTAAGAGAGATATTCTAATGTACTAAATAATAAGAAATTAATTGTGTATTATTAGTCAGATATATAATCATATGAATAATAAAGTCTTAAACATAGGAAAATTGAAAAACGTTAAAAAAATTATAACTTATCAAAAAGTTGCATGCACACCTAATCATCTTTTTAATTTAGACCCCGTGCAACGATAAAAATAAAACAACAACTTCAAATTTAATAAATCAATATAAGTTTAAAATTGTAATATTTTGATATTCATTTGCGTAAATTCTCTGGAAATGAACTGTACCTATATAACTATGCGTTCGTTACGTGACAGAAAAATGACTAAATAGTATAAAAACAGACCATCCGGCACAACATTTTATTATATAAACAAAATTATAGATAAATAGACAACCTAAATAACTCCTTAATATTGTAACCTATAATTTAGGTCAAAGTTTTAAAATACATAAGTCCAATTTTATCGTGTTTCCGGTATTAATAAACAAAACACAAAATTTACTAAAGTATCTGTGTTAAATAATGTTCGTAGTTTATTTTATTTTGTTATTGAGACCATATATTATAAATTGTTTACTCGTTAATTAGGACAATAAAGTGCAAATAAGTGTCTTTAACTGAACTAACATTAATTGATTATATATTAATTATATTCAAAACAATCTAAATATATTTTAATAACTGCGAATGTATTATTATAATCAAACAATTGTTTCGTATTTAATTGGTAAATTAAATACATTATCCTTCGTATAAAAAAACCATTTCTATGGTTTCGTTATAATATCGTCCATACGAATGTTTATAATAACAAATATTTATTTTAATGTATAGTAATTGTAAGTTATAATGTTCTTGGTGTTATTATTGATATTTTTTCTCTCAGCCATATTGACGAACAATTTTTGCCCATTCCCACGGATAGTTTCTCTGGACGTATGCAAGTGTGCGACGAATCTGACGCGTTTCTTGCGGAGAACATTGACGACATGAGCCACGCAACACTAGGGGGGCTAATGCTGAAAAAGTAATTGTCGTTACCTAGTGTTTTGATGTAAAGGTGAACAAGAATAAAAATATAAGTTATACTAATATATATAATTATATAACGTTATCAAAACAGCGTGCATACTATACTTTCTCTAGGATATAGACTTAAAATACTACACATAATTATATATATATATATTTATATCAGTTAATTATTGTGTAAAATAATCTATGTATTGTTACAAATACGTACACACGTATAAGTAAACGTAAATAGCTTTTTTATTCCATAGGTAAAATAAATTGGGTTTTTATAAAACTGCCAAAAATTTCGTAAAAGTATCACACTTATATTTATTACTTTACTACTTCTGAATATCATATTGCGGTTTGATGAAATACTAAAATTATCAGAGTCAATATTAGAGCTTTGTCTGCACGGACCGGCGCCTGTCTGGGTGAATAACTCCCACACATCAATTATTCTACTAAACCGCTAAACATTAAGACCCTTTATTGCGGCGTAAGGCGTTGAGGTTTGCAAAGTGAGTAATTGCAGAAACAAAAGGGACATCGCGTGTTCGACCCCGTGGTTGGCGGTGCATTAACATTATAAGAAATGGTTTGTTCTTTTTTAATGCCAGTGTCTACGGACGAAGGTGACAACTAATACCATATTTATGACACAGGTACTATTAACACTAGGTACTAAAATATTTTTTTAAATAAATAAAACTATAAAAAGTACTGTTTGCTGAAGTAGAACTGAAATGGATCGAAAAAAGTTTTATACACAATAATAATTTCTAGTTTTGTCTTCTTAATTCTGTGAGTAAATTATTGCGATAGATTTGCATATGTATGAAGATAAAATAAAATAAAAATTCTAAAGATTTGTTTGCGTTAATTACGAAAAATATTACTTAATTATTATATTATGAATTACTTTTTTTATAAAGTATTAATGAAATGTTCAATAGGAAAATATAAGTAATTAATATAGCCTTATTATAAATTTTACTAAAAATTATCAAAGCAAAATAAAAAACGCTTCGTTTGTATGCCTGAAAATACATAGTAAATATTAAGAATAGTTTTAAATAGTACGTACTTCTGAGTCTTATGCCCACGGGGTCACATGGCCCCTCCCCTAGCGCACATTTAATGTGCCGCTGCATAGTTCCTCGGTCAGTTAGAATTTTCTCTAGCTGAATATCTGACATCTGTGGCAATGCCATTACTGAGACACAGACGAGAGTCAGTAAAATGATCGATAATAAGCCCTGAAAAGAAGGTAATTAATATTAAACGGATGCTAACTTTTTTCTATTTTTACGATAAGTTATTTAAAAAACATTTTATGAAACAAAGACCGACTAAAAACCCTATAAAGATTTATTCAAAACATGTTATATGTAAAACATAACCAATCGGCCATCGTAATTATCATCGTATTTACAAATATCGATTACGATATTCCTCAAATAGATACCATTGAATAAAGAATATTTATATATATATATGTACATATAATAATATAAAAAAGCCGAGATTGCCCTGTGGTAAGAACGCGTGAATCTTAACCGATGATCGTGGGTTCAAACCCGGGCAAGCACCACTGAATTTTCATGTGCTTAATTTGTGATTATAACTCATCTCGTGCTTTACGGTGAAGGAAAACACCGTGAGGAAACCTGGATGTGTCTAATTTCACTGAAATTCTGCCACATGTGAATTCTACCAACCCGCATTGGAGCAGCGTGGTGGAATAAGCTCCAAACCTTCTCCTCAAAAAGAGGAGAGGCCTTTAGCCCAGCAGTGGGACATTCACAGGCTGTTACGGTATATAATAATCAAAAATAACTATATCAACTTCTCTTAATATTTTATGCTTCGTGATAATATCTATGAGTTTTAATTCTATTACGTTACAGGACTCATTATGATCGTTCAGATGAACTAGAAATAACAGAACTTCCGGACTTAATCGGATAAGTATACAGTTATCGTCGTCCGGTATTCTATTGCATTTCCGATAACGACTACGTCGGACGAGATTAATAATAAGTACTGCAAGGTATTTCTACAAACATTCATACCATCTCGGCCGAAGAAACAATTGAAAATAACAAATTAATGTACAATTGTAAAAGTGAAATTTGCACACCAAAGTGTTGTTGAGCTTCAAGTGTTCCTTCACAGATACTTTACGACTCTAAAATATTTAATTAACTGATGTGTTACTACAACACTAACGCTTAAGATAAACTAAATAATCATTAAACAAGTCGTAGACTCCTAATAAAAATACAGGTGTATACAATAAGTAGAGAATTTGATAGGTCTTTAAATTTTAAATAAATTGAAGTTTACCAATAACTTACCCATTAAATAAGAAACATCTCTAATTGCTTTGAATTTAATATAAATGATATATATTTAAAGTTTAAGGCATTAGCATAAGCAACAAATTAATGCGGAATAATAAGCAACCGATCTGCATATAGTATAATTCACAAAAATACGGAAGATAGTATAAATTCAATATGGCCAATCATGAACCTTGAAAGTTCATTCCCTGTAAGCCAAAGATTCTTGTTTTGTTAAGTAGCCTTTGAGATTTTTACAGTTTACCGTTCTTTGTTCGCATGATTTTTAAGAGTCAATCGAATCGACAAACAGTTATATTTCATTTTAAAGTCAATTTGTTTAGCCAATAAATAATTTAATTTTATAAAGATGGAAGATTTGTTTGTTGGTAATCGATAAACATTACAACTGCTGAACCGATTTTAATGATTCTTTTACCATTATAGTAGTATAGTATAGAAATTATACTCGTATATATGGTATTTCAATTTTAGTAATAAGGCGTTTTAAGTCTGAAATAATGGATTTGTAAAACAAGCCAGAAAAAAGTTCTATCGAGCTGCTTTATAGTTACGCGCGCGCGTGTGTACGTACGAATTCTACAGGGACGAAGCTGCAGGCACAGCTAGTTGTAAATATTTTATGCTTATTGAATAATATGTATATATATAGCTATATGTCATTAATAATAAAAAAATACATACATACAGAGCGGCCGAGTTAATCTAATTTAATTTGCATAGTTCATTGGTAATGAGAATAAAAGGAGTATGAGTATAAATAAATGGAAGTAAGTTTGGATGGTTTTTGCTGAACTCGGAAGTCTTTAATTTAAGAAAAAACTTATCCCATAAGTTGGTTTATGAATGATTTTATATGAATTAAATCCCATTAATTATGAAGTTTTATACATAGTGGTTATTTGTTAAATTAGTTCAAAATTAAATTATATATTTCTTTTAAACTTCGCACTATATTTATCGGGGAAGAATCTACTAGTACTTATATACTTATAGTACTACTTTTACCGGACGTTTATTGTTCGTTGAGCAGTAAAATCAAATACATTTAAGCCCATATATTACTGGTGGTAGGGCTTTGTGCAAGCTCGTCTGGGTAGGTACCACCTACTCATCAGATATCCTACCGCAAAATAGCAGTACTTGTGTTCCAGTTTGAAGAGTGAATGAGCCAGTGTAATTACAGACACAAGGGACATAACATCCTAGTACCCAAGGTTGGTGGTGCATTGGCTATGTAAGCGATGGTTAATGTTTCTTAGAATGCCAATGTCTATGGGCGTTGGTGACCATTTACCATCATGTAGCCCATACGCTCGTCCGCCTTCCTATTCTTTAGAAAAAAAAATATATATATATATATATATTTCAAAAGACTATCTTTGCCAGTAATTTCTTGTGCGTTGGTGTTTAATTGTGATACGCCTTAAAATGTTGTTGGTGATCAAAAATATTATCAAACTAAGAATTACCTAATTTAGGAAAACCTGCCTTTTCTCTATCCTGTATTACCCCATCATGCAATACCTACTTAAAAAAAATTAATAACGTCTATCACTAATGCTCATGCCTTAAAATCTTTTGTCATAATATTGAATTAGCAATGTCATACCTATATATTTTCTTTTAATTCGGAAGCAATTCTAACGAATTGGCTCAAATTTGGTGTTTAGATAAGGTTTTGTTTTTTAATTTAATTTATATGTGCAGTTCAAAAAAATCGCAAATTTAAAAAGAAATATATATATATATATATATATATATATTTTTAGAAAATTTATAAATTATTTCAATAAATTAATTTACTAGTCTTCGTTGATACATATCTATTTTTTTTACTAGGCAATAAAACACCAAGCCGCATTTCATTAAATCTAATGACTTCCGTGTACCTAACTCTAGTATGGATTTTTTTTTTAATATTTATCAGAATATATTTTATCTGTGTCAATAGTTATTAGAGACAACGCGACTTTTTTTTTACTTTGTTTATATGCGGAAATTAATCTCTGTACATTTTTTTATCTTATTGATAAAAAATAGCACAAGATAAAATCATTAAAAAATCCCATACGAAGTCGGGATAGACAGCTAGTTACTAAATAAAATACTTATTATTATTTAAAAACTATATATATAAGTATATATTCGTCCGTGTGTCTTGTTTTATTGAGGTTTGACTTTGAAATGAAACTTAATAATTTACCTATTTAATATTTAGCCTTCATATAAAGCCTAATAATTTCCTTATTAAGCTCTTCTAGATGTATACTCCTATGTACCGAATAAAATATACACATGCTATTTATTATTCTTTGTAAAAAATAATCAATATATAATATTTACATTATTAATTACATATTTCACAAATATTAGTTATTATATTATAACCCATCAATAATAAATATGATATTTTTAAATACAAAATTGGTAATTTATTACAGTTTTGTCAAAATATAAAGTAACTCCAGTTCACGTAGTCAGTCTAATTAACGCATTAAGCACTTCCCGGAATCCCTTGTCTTGTGTGCCACATAAGCTGTTAATCTCTCAACGCCAACAAAGGGAAAAAATATAATAATACAAATAATTTATAAATACCTTCATTATCACCATAAAAGCTTCCCCGAGCTTACGACAATGCTTCAAATTGATCCTTACGGTGAGTATGTGTAATTTTCATTAAACTTTTATATTACGGCACCAGTATTTGGGCAACGTACGGACGACGCATAGGGACAGACTGCCCGTAATCATCGTATTAACTAATCTGGACTCCCTCCCCCTGTTTGAGGTGATTAGGCGTCAGTGTGTTATGATAACTCGTTAACACGAAATTCGACCATTATTTGTACTATTAGTCAATGAATGAGCCGATGGTTCATAACACGAGATTTAAATATTTGTATTGTTATAAACAAAAAGAAAAGTAGATAATGTTTTAATTAGTCTTACGTATTATAATATACAGTGTTTTTCATTTTATTGGCCTGAATATATATCTGGTTGATTTTATTTTTCAATAACTAGCCAACATTATTTGATTGGTTACATAAAATATCAGCCAACATTGACTCATACGATCATACGCCTTCCCAGTTGCTCAGTACCAAAATTGTCATTATATAGCAGTAGCACGGCTTCAGTGGTGAAGTTAATGCCCTAATTTCCTATAGTAAAAAAAATGTAATGAAATTTATCAAATGAAAATACACAAAAAAACACAGTTCATGTAAAACAATAAACGTTGTTACGTCTGCGCGTTTTAAACGTTTGTAAATGCACGTTGCGTTCGAAACGCTCTACCTAGGCAAATAAATAATTATATGTATTTTTATACAGTCTTTATTCCGTACATGTGGTACGATCATTATTATTATGCTTCAAATGAATAAAAATAATGGTAATAAAAATGTTAAGGTCGTTATCCAAGCATTAAACTTTGATTTAATCTAAGCCATTGTATAAAAATCGGAACCTATTGCAAGCTTTCAATAACTTAAACATTAAACTAAAATCTATTCCATAAATCTACTTGTATTGTTTGGGGATAATAGATACCTATTAAATTAAACAGCAAAAATGTTGTTAGGAAAAGGCATCGTGGTGATTGGTGACTATGGACATGTTATAAAGTTAAAATCCTCTAAATTAAACTCAATATAAGTTTCGCACAACTAAAACCTACCCAGATAGTAGTAATTATAGTTATTACCATTATAGTACGCAAACCATATTTAGCACTATTTATTTACTTTTTTTATTATTTATATAAGTACTACAAATTAAATTAAATCAGCATTTTATTTTCATAATGATTTGGGCAAAACAATGATTTTTTCGCTTAATACAATTGAAAATACTAAGACTCCCATGAGAAAATGTCCTTAGTGAAAATGTCAATCTCGATTTGACACAGACTATATAACAACCCAAAAGAATTGTGCAACTTTATACAAATTCACACAATGAATGTCGTTCGATTAAACACTTTCTATATTTTATTTGCAAAATAAACGCTTACTAAATAGCTTCAACTGTAAACTATACTGATTTTTACTTACTGTGAATTAATTGTGATTGTTAACATGAAAAATACCTATAAGCTGCCTAATTAACGACTTGTCAGTCAATCATATGTTAGTAATTAATTATGTCAGTGTTTGTTTACTAATGACAGTTTCGATAATCATAATATAATGAATCTTCCTGGAAATGCTGGAGAGTCGTCGTGTAAGCGACAAGAAAATGGCGACGCTGCTACAGAACCACACCGCCCACTTAAAAAAGCACGCTTTGCTTGGGAAGTTAAAGGAAAATATCATTTGAGAAATGAGATTTCCGAGGGAAAATCTAGTACCATAAATGAAACTGATAGAGCCGGCTCTTCATCGGAACACGAATGCAAGGCGAAATTGGTTGGAAATACTGAACAAAATCTTGAAATACTTGGTGATTATCTATTAAAACAAGATTTCAATTCCTTAGATTCTATCACTGATACCAATGCATCATTATTACCGAGTTCCAACATATCAACAGAGAAACTGCCATACCCGAGATATATCAGTACTTTTGAAAATAGCAGCCGTGACATCAGTGAAAGTAGTAGCAGTACTGGTGATCGTACGTCCATTCCTAAATCTATGGTTTATTCCAATAAAGACATTGAGGATCAGTGCATTGCACGATGGCAGGCCAGACAGGTAAAGTTGAATATTAAAATAAACTACTAACATGATTAAAGGATAATGTTAATGTTTATTTTAATTAATTTTGTTTTTTGTTAAACATAACATGTAAAATCTATAAACAGAAACGTGAATTCCTATTTATTATTCTTATTATATGTTCTAAAAATATAAGTTCATTAAACCATAATTTTACACTTATTTTACCTTTTTATATCAAAGTGATTTATTTCAGATGGCAAAGTGCTTTGTTGACAATACAATAAACCGTGTCCTAGATAACTGGATGATAGCCCCACTGCCCGCTGACATGGACAATAACAGAGTTCTTGCTCTTGATGCTGCAGAATTTATCAACAATTTACCGGGTGATAATAGTATTGAAAATGAGGCTATACTAATGGCAATATCGGCACATGGCTTACAAAATAATTCAAGTTCAAGTAGTAGTAATGAAAATGATTTATCAGAAAATTCAAGCAAAGATTTGTTTTTATCACCACCTGGAAGCCCTCTCCTATCAGATGATGATACCAATTCAGAGACTAAAATTAATAATGATAAGCAAATTAATGTTGAAGAAACATCTACCAGTGGATTAGACATGTCATGGAACTTCACAAAGGATGTAAAAGAGAATGTCAATAGTAATTTACCTTTGTCATTTTATCCTGAAACATCCAGTTCTTCTTATCCATATTATAATGATTCTGATAATCTAAATAGCAGCAATAATGATTATGATGGAGATGAAAATGTCAACTCAAATGATAATGACATAATGACAAATCATTATGATTTTCTTGATGCTGCTGTTTCATTTGCTATACAATACAAGGGTCTTACTTCTTACGGTACAGATTATGGATAATATTCTGAATAACAAAATAGCAATTTAATATTTGCTAACTTAACTTTTTTTATAATTAGTTTATCTACAGATTTTACGGTGATAAGATATAAGCGGTGCAAAATTGGTTAACAATTTTATGTGAATATACTGTCAAAGTACTGTGCATGCTGTTTGTTACCATGTTTTTATGATAAATTTAATTTAATGTCTCTACTGCACAAGATACAAAGTCTTATGCCAGGCCATTGTTTTTTCATTCAGTAAAAAAACTTTAGATCTGATTTTGTACATACTTTATTTGATTATAAGAATATACCGATGAATCTAGTTTCTTAAAAAAATGTATAATTGCTGGTCTTAATTATTTTATTTAATATGAATTGACCATATATGGATGCAAGAATTTGTTTTACGTTAAGTTCAAATATATATTAAAATATAGGTAATATGTAGGTAGTACTTATTAATATTCCATTATTATTGATGTCATGCACACACTTAAGGATTTATACATGAAAGTGATTTATTATTTCTATAAATATCATATTAGAATATGTAATATTTACAATGACGAGTCCCCATTAAAATGTAATAAACGTTATATATGTACAAATATGATGCTTAGATTTTGTCTAATTATTCAATTTAATTTGAGACTTTCTTTAAAGTATGACAGTTGTTGGATAATTGCAAAATAATTGTGATATTATTTTAAACTAATCTCTTAAAGTAACAATCAAATTTTATTAGAAAGTACAAAGTATTAATATAAATTCATATCAAGGCGGAAAGTAAGGTTGCAGATTTATTAAATGATAATTTTATTTAATTAAGTTATGATTTATTATATTTTTATACACTCATATTTAATGTATTTCTTATTTTGCTCTTGATAGTGGAATAGTTACTGATGTAAAGTAAAAGGGCTTATTCTGATAGACATAGGATTGTATGCCATAATGACATAAGTAATTACTGTCAATAAAAAATATATATATAGCCTATGCATTCTATTTCTAAATACCTAAATCATCTCATTTCCTTATTTATTCGAGCATGGAGGTCAATATAAACGTTATGCATATCATATAATATGATTTGTATTCGCAGCTGGCCACGCCAGTAAAGCTCCGATCATAATTTTTCCGACATCTTCAAGAATCAACTAAAACAAAACCTTAATTAATTATACACCTTCATGAATCACCTAAGTCCGTTTCCGGATTCAAAAAGGATAACTCTAAAAACTTATCGCATCATGCCGACAGACGCAGCGGGGGACTTTGTTTTATAATGTCTTCAAAAACGTCTGCTGAGCGATCAAATTAAAATCTATTTAATAAAAAAACTTGTGATGTAAAATTGGAGTGGTGTAAAATTTTGTAACAAGAGTATACCCACACCTAGTATCAAGAGAAGATAAATAAAAGCATGCAACTAAATAAATAGTATTATCACCAGCTCCGAATGTAACGCTGTAGATTAATCGTCTAGACCTATGTGGAACTAAAAAAAATACTATTGAACTTATTCAATTCATTCCATTGTTTTTCTGATTCTACGTAATCGATTCTCTTTGCACTTTCTAAGGTTCTATCTTAACAGCATTTGAAACATAATAATAGAGCCAATTATACCTATAGTACCCGGCGATAAGTATTGCACATCGACCTTTGGAAAGAGACAATCGGCTAATTTCGGCTTTGTAGAGCATTATCTCTATCGCACGAAACACCAACAATCCGGTATCTATAAGAGCTGAATACAATTATGAGTTTGTTTAATTGAATAAAATATACCACTTTTTTTATAAATGCTGTCGTAAAATCAAAAATCGAAATATTTTAATATTGAATTAAAATTAAATTGAAGCATTACACTTTCTCATTGATAGTCAAATTAGAAACTATCACCGGTTCGGAAAAGAAACACCCATCCAATAAGATTATTCACACAAAAACAATATATAGTACATCAGATATAGCATTGTTTACATCGTCATTCTGTACTTGTTTCCATTTAATTTTACATACATAGCAAACACCTTCTAATAAAAACTTTTAATCACCTAAATTCTCAATTCCTTCCCTTTCACTATCTGTGCTCTCCATGAGGTCAATCTCATTGTCACTATCAGCCGTATTTATAACAAGTCTATCAGTGTAATTGTCTAAATCGTGTTGAATTCTTTGATATTCATTCTCACATTTGATCGCATGATCGCAAACCTTTTTCCATTCTTCAGCCCCGATCATGTTTATTTTTTCAGTCAATATTTTTTTTATTGTCGTTAAATTCATATCCACGTTTCTAGCGGCTATATAGCCTTTCAGTTGAGGCCATATATTTTTAATTGGTTTAAAATCTGGATGATATGTTGGCAATCGCAACACAATGTGTCCATGTTCGGCAAGTACCTTGTCCACGGAAAACTTTGTATACCTCTCCTTGTCCTGACATATAATATCATAAATCTGGGGTTTCGTCAATTTTGGGTCAACTGAAATTTCATGTCTGTATAACCAGTTGATCATTTCCTGTTTAATTGTGTTTGAACTGGGAGGTCTTTCAAAGAATTTGTTGTGATATGGTGCGTTGTCGATACCTAGAACAGAATTACTGGGTATATTTGGAATTAATTGATTAACCAACCATTTTTCATACTTATTGTTATTCATTTCATTGTGATAATCGCCTGTAGTATCCGTGGATTTATACATTAAAAAGCCGGGCACAAAGCCTTTTTCGTTCCCCGCGTGAACACTTATCAAACGCTGGCCTTTTACTCCTTTTTTCTTATCATCACTCCAAGTTTTTCCTTTAGTGTGAGATATATGAGTATGTATGTAAGACTCATCCATAAAGAATATATTTTTTCCTGTTTCGCGAAATTTGCGTATTTTGTAGAGGTATTCGATTCGTCTGAGACTCACATCGTGCTTTTCCATAAGAACTTTTCGATTATTTTCCATTTTAGTGAACTGAAATCCCATCTCATGAAGTATTCTTCGCAATGTCTTTTCAGACCCATTGTAATTAATAGCCTCAGATAATTTAGCTTTTAATGATTTTACTGTCGGTAATTCATTAAATCGTAAATGAAAATCGTACACCATCCTTCGAACAACATCATAATCAAAACCGTCCATATCTAAACGAAATTGCTTTTTTGGTCTCCCTTTTTTCGGAGAGCTGAATATAACTGCAGTGGAAGGTGTTTCAGTACTGACTTCGTTTAATATATTGTTCAAAGTTCTTCTTGAAATTCCAGTGGCATTTGCAACTCGCTCTTGAACCTTCTTAAAATAATTACTGACATTATCATTCTCATTTTTTTTAAATCTGTTGGCTTCGCTTACAAAATATTTATAAACATTGTACACTGGCCGCCAAAAAAATCGACCCACCCGTATTTTTTTACTTACAAAGTTGTTATCTTAACTATGCGACGGCCTAGGTGGATTGTTTTACTTATGGGACATACATTTAACATTTTATTACCCACTTGATATTGATTTGGAGGAGTTGTAAGTGTTATTGAGGATATTTGGAATATTTTTAAAGTATTGATAAGAAAACGTTACTTTGTGCACAAAGTGCATGGTTAGTTTATTTCCAGTTTTTAACGCGGAGTCATCTCGGTTCGATGTTTATTTTTGATTAAGTGTATGAAACTTTGTTGCAACAATAATTTTAATAAGTTTAAACATAAAAAATGGATACTACTGAAGCAGAAGCTGCTCAAGTCGTAGCTCTTATTCATGAGGGGTTAAGTCAGCGAAATGTGGCTAGAACACTAAAATTAAGTCTTTCAGCGGTGCGAAGAGTGTACAAACGCTACTTGGAGACTGGGGAGTATCGCCGGAGACCAGAATCTGGCAGGGGGCGTGTCACGAACCCGACCGATGACCGTTTTATTGGTTTGACGTCTTTAAGAAACCGACATCTTTCTGCTGTTGACGTTCAAGGTAGACTCCGAGAAAGTCGTGGAGTGTCTGTGAGTGAAAATACTGTAAGAAGAAGACTTCGAGAGCAAAACTTAACCCCTCACAAGCCAGCAACAGGACCAAAACTCACAGCATCCCATCGACAAGCAAGACTACAATTTGCTAGGCAGCACGTCGATTGGACACTGGACCAATGGGAGACAGTATTGTTCAGTGATGAAAGCCGAATGTCTCTAGTAGGCTCTGATGGACGACGTAACGTCATGCGAAGGCCAGGAGAACGCTACTCTCAGTGTTGCATTCGAGAAACAGTCCGATTTGGTGGAGGCTCTACAATGTTTTGGGGAGGTATTTCTTTGACGGGTCGCACAGAGCTGGTTTTTTTCCGTAATCGTGCTGTTAATGCTGAAACTTACATAACGGACATTATTGGAGCCTCATGTCTGCCTCATGATGCCTTACGCTGGATATATTGGGGATAATTTCCAACTTATGAACGACAACGCACGACCTCACGTCGCTAGAATTGTTAAAGACTATCTCAGGGAAGTCGAAATTCCAGTTATGCAGTGGCCAGCCAATAGTCCGGACTTAAACCCGATAGAGCACCTCTGGGACCAGCTAAAACGTACGGTTCGAGCACGAAATCCAATTCCAGAAACCCTGAATCAACTGGAAGCTGCCCTAACTGAAGAATGGCAACGGACCCCACAGGAAGACATTAAAAAGCTAATCAGGTCACTTAATAGGCGTATGCAGGCAGTAATTAGGTCAAGAGGAGGAAACACTCCCTATTAAAGTAAGATTTAGGCACCCAAATTTGAAAACAAACGGCATAATCGTTTTGTACACAAAAAAATAAAATTGCGTAAAATTTTGTGTTTTCGTGTTTTGTCACATATTTACCTAAAAACCTATTTTTTGCGCACTATTTCTATTTTTGTACAATCCTACAATTGCATTTTTTCATTATCAATCTTAAAAATATAAATATGTGGTAGTTTAAAACCATACGATAGCTTTTTTACAAAAAATGTAGGTGGGTCGATTTTTTTGGAGGCCAGTGTAGATAATTTCGCGTGTTTGACCTAGTAAAGGTTTACCTCTTTTTCCTAAAGAGGCCATCGTACAACTTTAAATTATTTTAAGTTGGGGGTTTTCACAACATTATAGAGTTGTTAATATATATATATATATATATTATTTTGTTGTTAATATTATATATATATATATATATATATAACAACTGAACGCGCCCACTCTATCACACTTAAACAACGACTGAAAAAATTACATATTCTGAACTAATCACAGTGTGCGACAGATCGAACGAAGAAGAGAAGAAGAACGAATCGACTCTACGAAGCCGAAATTAGCCGACTGTCTCTTCAAATGTCGATGTGCAATATTTATCGCCGGGTATAATACTTGATATCCACAAAGTGGGCTCAATTGTGTCGTGAGTTAAAATATTTTTTTCTTCGCGAATGAAATTATTCATCATATAATAAAATTTCAAAATAAAACTTATTGTTAATTTTTTTTTAGTTTTTGTATGTGTTGGTTTTTTATGCTTAGTTATATTTATTCTTAAATATTCTGCCAAGGATAATACCACTATTTAAAATGTCATGGATCGGACAGGGATTTTCAATTCCTGTCGTTACCACCGTATGAAAATAGAAATAAAATGCAAAAAAATATATCTTATTGCACGTTTTCCTGTTTTTGTGCGGAGTATTTTTAAATTTTATTAATTTTTAATATATTCATATAATTGCAGGCCTATCATTTGACGCTATGCTTACCTTCTTCCCCCACCGTAAGCGCCGCTGGGGTTAGGGGGGTACTCAGTACCCCGAGAACCCCCTAAGAATGGAGGCCGCTTGAGCGGGCCAACCGTCGGTGCGTCACGGTAGGATGCGCAAGCGATCCCGTGACGCCCCTTCGACAAGACGGAGAGGGTACCGCTGGTTTTTTAGTGGGTATTTCGGCGCCTTCAGTGCCGGCGAGCCCCACATACCCCCCACCTCATGTGGGGGAAACGCGTAAATGCGTTTTTCCAGCGAAAAAAAAAAAAAACGCCCGTCCTATCATTGAACATGAAAACACCTCCTGGGAACACCTTTTATAACTTCCGTCTAATTAGTCAAATTAACTATTAATGAGCGTTTTATATCATGAGTACCTACCTACTCTGTATCAAAAACCAGAGACGGTAGATCTCGACCCATGTTAATAAAATGATTTTTACAGCTGTGTGAGCTAGTGTTTTTTTACACAAGGTAACTAATAGTGATAGTTTAGTGTACTAACTACTAGTAAAATTGATAGTATGTATCACAGACTAGTGATACATACTATCAATTTGACCCCGATGATCGTGGGTTCAAACCCGGGCAAGCACCACTGAATTTTCATGTGCTTAATTTGTGATTATAATTCATCTCGTGCTTTACGGTGAAGGAAAACATCGTGAGGAAACCTGCATGTGTCTAATTTCACTGAAATTCTGCCACATGTGAATTCTACCAACCCGCATTGGAGCAGCGTGGTGGAATAAGCTCCAAACCTTCTCCTCAAAAAGAGGAGAGGAGGCCAGCAGTGGGACATTCACAGGCTGTTACGGTTACGGTTACGGTTATAGGCGTCCACGGTATTTAAATTCACTTATTGCTCCATCCACATCATCCATCGACGTCTGAACTTTAAACCTTATTTATCTAGGCCAAATAACAATAATAAACGGCAATTTAGTAAATGTTTTATTTTATTATAATTTCGCTTGAGCCAAAACGGCCAACTAACTTAAATTTGTTGAGGCCTTTTTGGCTATTGTCTGCCTCGTTGGTCTATTGGCTTGATGTTCCCCCGAGCCACGAGCGGAGCAAAGCACAGGCGAGGCCGCGGGTGCGTTATATCAACACGATCTCGCAGCTTCTCCGATCCGTGCCGAGGACGGCCATCGCAGTGGTTTTAGTGGTTAATAATCCCACATAACCCAGTCCCCCCCCATGGGAGCTAGGTTCCATTCAGGTATCCACTGCGTGAAAAAAAAGTGGCTTGATGTAAGGCCGCAGACCCGGAGGTCCTGGGTTCAATTCCCAGTTTTTCTGTCAGAAAATTCTCAGTAGCAGCCCGAAGTCTGGATGTTTGTTCACTCCCGTACCTCGGAAAGCACGTAAAGCCGTTGGTCCAACGCCTGAACTCTTTCCAGTCGTGTCGGACTGCCGTCCCATCGGATTATGAGAGTTAGGGAATAGAGTGTGCACCTGTGTTTGCGCACACACTTGTGCACTATAATACCTCCTGTGTAGTTGGCTAATCTCTCTTGATATTGGCCGCCGTGGCCGAAATCGGTCTGGAGGAAATTATTATTATATTGGCTATTAATAATAACTAAATAATAACGGTTTTTTTTAATATTAATAAATTAGTTATGCTTCATTTATTAATTTGCTGAGTGGATTTACTAATCCCGTATTAATACTTTAACTATAAATCTTTACGCTGTTTGTTACGCTAAGTTAGTTTGCATGTTTTACATGAATCTTGTAAATTAACTTTTGTCATTCACTTGTCATAAAAAAACTCATGCCGAAGACGCCCAATACGACTGCTTGTTAGTATATGGCCGCATAGCGGTAACGTATTGACCATTTTCTTGGTCAGCAATGAATAAATTAAATGCCTGAACAGATTAGGTCTAGGGTATCGTTAGAATCGTGGATATCGGTTTCGAATACATCTCGGGCTAGAAATTCATTCAATCATAGCAGTCGTGTTAGTTTAGTTATTTTACTTATTTGCCTTATTATAGATTTCAGATTCGCACTGAGGGCAGGGACTCTGATTATGTCACGTTCTTAGGAACAGGATAGAGAAGTGCATCGCCAAGGAAGGGCAGGTAGAGGTAGCTATCGCCGTAGAAGTAAAACTCGCACTTCATGTGCTCTTGACTGTACCAACAATTCCAATTCTCCTCACCCGGGTCATCCCATGGAAAGCACTTATAAGATTCGTAAGAAAAGCGTTTGATAGGTTTTTTAACAACAATTGCATTACAATTTTCAATATAATTGTATATTATATTTAAATATAGGCCTTATTTCATGCACAATTAATTCAGTTGAAGAAGTAAAACGTTTTTAAGGTTTCCTAACGTAAAATAAAAAATCCTCAATAACAATTTTATTATTGCTTGTTATTATTCACATAATACAAAATAAACTATGCACAAGTTTAAGACCACTGATGTAATTCTATTTGACTTTATAAAATATTCTGAAATACAACTTGCTATCATTCACAACAGTATTGTTTGTTATACGATGGGCTGAACGAATGTATAATATATTGTGTTCTATTTTGATATTTATTTTAAATGTTGTAAGATCTACACATATTATACACGTCGTAAGGCCCATCGCAACACAACGTGTTTAACTAATATACATAGCAGCAGTCTCCCGTAAATAATTGTGATGCTCACACGACAATTAATATTACATTACATTCATGGCCGCATATCCTACTTAATAAAATTCTAATTTATCAGTAACTGTACAATTGTTAATTATTCGTCGATTAATTAAATATATATACAAAATTTAAAAAAATCATACTCCGCCAAATCTTTAATCTATTTTAACTACCTAGTTATTTTTTTTTTTTTTTCGAAAAAGTATTGTCAAAATAATTTTGAACCATAAAGGTATGATCAAATCAGATGTTAATTGTATGTAACATATCATTAATATAATTAACATCACGAAAAAGCAAATGACTTATTCAGTTGATATTTCTATAAAGAAAATTTAATAAAAGTGCATATGTAAAAAACCACATTACAACTAATATAATTTATTTTATCGGTGTATAAAAAATGTATGTATTGTCTTTACAAAAAAGAACTATACACATTCTTAAACATATAATAAATGACAAAAAAATAATGACAGATGTGACCATACCTTCATATTGTTTACCAATTAAGTGTGTACCAGAGTACAAAAAAAAAAAAAACTAAACCTGACAAGAGCCGCGCCCACTCCGTTGTTAAGTGGTCAGGTAGGTTTACCTGGGGATACATATTGTGCTAAAAATTGTTTGTTAATCTACATAAATAACAACTCATATTACTTAAACATGTCATGGTATTTATGATAAAATAAATAAATATGTTATTTTTCTCAATCTCATTGAATATTTTAAAATTAAAATAAACATTGTTATCAAAAATCTTGTGTATATAACTTAGGCACTAGTTTGCTGCGTTTTTTTTATTGTACATACAAAATGATGCTATACAGTTTTTAAGTTGAATCTATGTACACACACTTTTTTTTAAATAAAGTTAATAAATTGTCTTATGGTTAAAATGGTACGACAGTTACTGTCTCAAAGCAATCTCTTAACGGATCTCAAATTTAGTTGAACACTACGAGAATTAAAAAAATAAACAATAAATTTAAAATTAACTTTAAGTCACAGATAACATAAATCATCACAACCGAGGGACAGCATTCCAAACACTAATTTCCATGAAAACCAAATGTAAGCTAGTATACAAGCTGCTCTAAAACGAATATTAAAAATCTATTACAGAAAATGGCACAAGATGTTAGAGGGCACTAAATAACTTCAAAGTAAAATATAATCAAAATGAATGTGGGTTATAAAACATATTTCATGACCATGGACAGTAAAAAATGTCAACGATTTTTCAAATTCTGATTAAATTGATACCTTGAACCAAGTCACACTTCTGACTGACTCCAGACAAAGGGTATTGTGGCTAATGAATAGTAAACAAAAATAGTATGTTACACTCTTAGTCACAACCGCTCAAATTTTCCCAGAGCACTCTTCAGTTTTATATAATCTCAGTAAATTATTCGAAACACTACAGGACTATTTACAATTCTTATGATACACACTTACAGTTAAAAAATCTTCAAAAGTTAAAAAATTGACAAACACATTTTAACACCCTTATATTTAACAAAGCGTATGGATTCATCATATTTACAGTTATTTATGTAAAAATAATGCGATTTATTACATGCAATCTAGGGCACCAAAAAATAATTAGGTAATTATAAATATAATGAAAGCACATATTTTATATTCATTGTTTTAGTACCACAGTTGTTAGGAGCCTTTTAAAAAGCTAATCCATATTTGTAACTAAATATTTTGAATAAAAAAAAATTGTGAAGAATCTAAATTAATAATGTAGCACATATAAAATTATATTAAACACTTAAAAAATTGTATGAATTACAAACATTTGAAATATGAATGAAAGGCAAGCATTGGTATATTTATTCTATCCTCATGAGTTTTTTTTTATATGGTATTATATGATAAAAATAAAATATTTCATTTAAAGGATATAGTTTTGTAATTGGGCTATTTAGTAAGAAGGCCCTTTTTAACACTCGCAGATTAGTTTTATAAATTTTAAAAGCCGCATTATAAATATTCGAGAAGGCAGGTGTTATTGCAAAAATCATTTTTAAAAATTATGGACAAGGACCCACTTAATTTCTATTGAATATATTTTGATATTTCACAATTATTATAAGGCGGAAGTTTAGACTTAAGTTTATACTAAAAAAATATTTACAATATGCACAAAGAACAAAGCGACACTCAAATAGCCGCTAAATAATTGGCCAACTTTATATTGCTTAATCCAATTTAACATCATATCACACCCAGCTGGCAATTTTCATTAAACAATTTTTTTTTAATTATACAAAGGCAATTTTTTTTATTTTTCAATGGCAGCTGTGTGTGGTATGATGTGATTATTATTGTGGTATAAATTTTCTAATGAGAAATCACATTACATTGCTTTAACAATTATGCCTAAGCAAGTACAGGCTCAATTTAATAAGAAAGCTTTTTATTTAATTCAAAACTATATCACACTCTTTAAATTGGAAATAATAATTATTTAAATTTTGATTAAATGACTGTAGTAGAAATAGTATATTGTTATGTAATAAAAAACAATATTGTTTGCAATAAATTATTAGATGAAATTTATCCGCTATTTATATTTGTAACAAATAAATAAAACAGGCTTGTTATTTATCTTGCTTCAATTGCATGACTTGAAGATTTAGTTGTACTTGAAGTGGTCCATTCAATAACACAATTTTAAAATTCTATCCGTGAGATCCTTCATTGTGACTCTAACCGAAACAATCCAATAAATTACTAATCCATATATGAAAAAGTGAAATAAATACTTGTGATGTGTGTAGATGAGCAAGCCGGCTCATATATGTGGCAGGAGAGGTAAAGTGGTACAACACTATGGTTTAAACTTTACAAGGGGTATGTTTTTAGAATGTAGGCACTTGTCGCAAACCCATTCCGCATACACTTCGGCCGTTAACAATTGAAATGCTGGCTCTGTTAGGCCAGTACATCCTCTGAAAATTAAATTAAATTTTAATAACATAATTGATACAACAAACATAACTGTCCATATAGTTACAGAATTAAAAAAGAAAATATATTTAGTAAAACCAACTTTTCTCGATCAATTAATTTGTAAAATTATTCAAAATTCTTATGAATTTATAAGGAACACAAAAACAAATTCTGTTCAAAAGTGCTTAATTTTTAGATTTATTTTAATTTTTATTATATAATGAAAGTGTAGGCATAATTTCAATTATCCTTCATTATATTGATTTCAAAACCATAAACTTGTCTATAACATGTTTATGAAATTTTTATTTTACTCATAGACATTATTTACATCTCATTCAAAGACATACAAATATTCAAGCATTACTTGTAGTGCAAGTCTGTATATAGTGAAGGATGATATATTTGATGGATATTATATGGAACAGTACTATAAAGCTGCATCTTCAAGAGAAAAATTAGCAAAAGTTGTATTATCAATATGAACAAAACATAACAAATAAAAATTGACAACTATTTCAGTGGAATTGCATCAATACACTGCATAGGTAAATTTATAAAATTGATTCTTACCTGTGAAACCAAAAATTACACCCAGATTCACACAATATAGCTTGATCATTATCATGAACTTCCTTGTGACATACTCCACATGGATATATAGGGGGAGCATTTGGATTCTGAGGGTTAAACACCATTGGTTGATCAGGGGGGTATACTTTTCCTGCACTCACTGGCATTGGTTTAGGTCCAAACATCCCCATGCTTTGACCCATCGGTCCAACCCCTTGTCCTCCTGGCCCTCCCATAGCCATTCCACTCATACCTTGAAGTGGTCCACAACTTCCCATATTTCCTGGCCCAGGACCCATACCCATTGAACCACTTCCTCCCATTCCCATAGGAGGGCCATGGCCCATGTGATTGCCAGAGTATGGTGGTCCTGGACCCATTGATGACATAGGCCCATTTCCTCCCATAGGTCCACTTCCCATACCTGACCCCATGGGACTTCCATGTCTCATAGGACCACAGTGGCCAGGGCCCATACCTCCACTTTGCATTGGACTTGGTGACATTATTGAATTACTGGGGCCCATGGATCCATTTGAACAGCTAGGACCCATTGGTCCATTCATCCGAGGAACATTCATACCCGGTCCACCTCCTCCCATTGGACCATTAATAGGCCCGTTCATTGATCCTGCACCAAGTGGACTATGCATTGGTGGGCCCATGGGGCTGTTACTCATGTGGCTTCCAGCCATTGACCCCATATTCATTGGACTACCCATTGGTCCTGATGACATAGGTGAGCCCATAGGCATGGAATTCATTGGGCTCATTGGACTCCCCATTGATCTTGATGTAGGTCCCATACCTGGACCCATACTATGATTACTCATTCCCATATTAGGTCCTCCCATTGGAGACATACCACCCATATGACCCATTGGACTCATATTACCCATTGGACTTATCCCACCTCTTGTTGGCATTTGCTGGTTCATTGGGCTCATTGAGTGGGGTAAAGGACTCATGTGTCTCATTGGTGGTCCACCCATACTATGGCCCATTGGGCCCATCATTCCCATGGGACCATTTTGACTCATCATCGGTCCATTCTGACTCATCATTGGACCATTATGTGACACTGTCGAAGGTGAGTCATCAAAAGGGTTTGAAGCAACAATTGTGTCTCCGTAGCCTGTTAATGGTGGTGGTAATAAGTCTTGCGCTGTTGGTGGTGGCTGAGGAGTTGTTAAGGCATTATTAGCATTTGAGGTTTTTCTCCGCTTTTTTGGATTACTCGGTGCTGGTGCTGGCGGCGTGGGTGTGTCCATTGGAGGTTTAAAATCTGGTGGACCTAATCCAGGCCCTGGTAGCCTGTATGAGGGCATACCTGCCAGATTGTGACTCATGTTGATATTATACTTTTCCAGCTCTAACAACCATTATGAGGAATTTTAGTCCAAAATAACTACTTTAGAAAATATATCCATACTTAAGGCACCGCATTGTCACGAGAAAGCGCAATAACGTGCCGGAAGACTGGTTGAGTCTATTTCTGTAACAAAAAAAAAAAATCATCCTCTACAATAAGCAAATAAACTAAAACACAAAAGCATTTAATGAAAACTGTTTAATAACTTGTGTTTGCTAATAAAGTCCATAGGCGCCAATGATTACGTTAGGAGTAGAAACATTAGCAACCTTCTCATTATAAATGCATAAAAATGCTGACTACTATATAAATTGTTAAGATATATTCGTTGTTAACTAGATAGAGGTAACATAAAAATTTAAAACTTACTGCATTATCAATTTAGCATCGGAATTACTGATTATTTTTTTGTCCTCATCAAGACCCCAAGGCAGGCGTGCAACATATGACAAAATACCAAAAGAAAACCACTTCTTAACTCAAGTTATCGCTGTTCACAGTAGGAGTTTCGTTTGAGTATTGTTTTAACACACATCAATTACACTTATAATAACTTATACCATTTCCTTGACTGCATTTTTTATTTACGACTCACGATATTCCAAACAACACACGCCACATTCACGATGTATTTTTATCAGAGAATTGCCGCTAGGGGTCGTCTTTTGTTTTTTGTGTATTTATTGCTTAGGCAAGGGAAATATTTTATTCAGACTAATGATTTTTAAAAGAGCTTTATTTTAAATAAAATGTCCTTATTATAATATACATAATTATATATTCTAGAAAATAAGAAATATTTTGTTTGACATGCGCATGGACACGATTAAAGATGCTTTAAACAATTTCTATACAGTGAATAAGCTGTCAAATAATAAATTGACAATTCTTGATAAATATAAATTTTTAGGTTAAAAAAATTACAAAATATCAAAATAGGATAATTTAAAAGTTATTATATCATTCAGAATTCTCTGTGATGGCTTTAAACAGGTTATTCGCAGGGTTGAGTATAGCCGTAACGCCAAGCGTACTAGGTAGAAGAACTATACAAGTAGCTGCGGTAAACTATGCCAGTAAACCAAATCTCGTAAAACCAAAGCCTGGATTTGGTAAAAGTTATAGAAGAATAGTACATTTTCCAGATGAGTATACAGTAAAGCCTTTAGAGGTAACAAATTTGGCTGGCCGGGATCCAGTATCAGGTAAATATGTCATAAATGATTTTACTAAATTTAATATTATAATCTATCTTTCAGAGCTGAGATGGCTTATTCAAAAAAACGCTTTAATTGTAACTGATGATTTTGAACCTAAGTGAGCACCACTGAATTGCATTTCATGTGTTTAACTTGTGTTTATAATTCATCTAATGCACAGTGGGGAAAGAAAACATAGCAGGTAAACTTATTTGTCTGCAATGGAATTCTGCCACATGTGTATCTACCAAGGCACATTGGTAAAAGTAGTGAAGTAAGTTCCCAATCTTATCAAAGGAGAAGATAGCTTAGCTCAGCTGTGGGACATTTACAGGCTGTTATTTTTTTATTAAAATTTTATATTTATTATATTAAATGTTATTTAATAAAAAAAAGCTTCAACTGAAATGTTATTTTTGTTTAAAGGAAGAGTTGTGGCAAAAGGTATTGGAGGAGGAATAAAACACAAATATCACTGGATTAATTGGTACAGAGATGGTCCAACTGAAGGTCCACCTCAAGAGGAAAAAGTTATACAGGTACTAAAAATATTTCCCCAAGTCCAAAGATGTACCTTGTAATAAAAAAGAATAGCAATAAAACATTTCTATTTAATATAGTATATTGTCCATCATAAATATATAATATAATAATAATTATTTAAATATTAGGTTGGTCTGTAATAACCAACTTAAAATTATTAAATCAGTATATGTAATATGGCAGCTATTTTCGACAAAGACAAGCAAACTAAACTGATCTATTACAAGTTTGTGTTCAAACACACATTAATTTCAAAGTAAAAGCCAATAATTTAATGGCTGTAGCCAAGATTTCAACCTGTGTCATTTATGTTCATGATATTTTTTTTAGATATTGGAATGTGGCTGTAGAACTGCCCATGTTGCACTTGTAGCAGTTGGAGATAAATTAAAATACATACTTGCAACTGAAAACATGAAGGCTGGGGACATCATTAAAACATCTCGCTATCTACCCAGGATACCAGGTTTGAAAATATAACAGTCCTTTTTGAGAACTTTACCTGATTTATAAAATACAAGAAAATTTAACAAGAAAGTAGTTGTATACTATAAAGGTTAAATAATTTCTATAAATACAACTCCTTATATTTGTGCTGTTTTGCATAAGCATAATATAATGCTATATTATATAGTATCAGAGTCTAATATTTATGTTCCATATGAATTATATTTAAAACAATCATATATTTTATTGCAGTGAGGGCAAACGAGGGTGATGCATATTTATTAGGAGCTCTTCCAACAGGAACATTAGTTCATTGTATAGAAAAAGAGCCAGGTATGTATGCTTGCACTCATGGAAATTATAAAATCTTTGGCCTGCTGCTAGAAGGTCCAATGAACAGAATGAATCTAGAAGGAAACAATGAACAGATGTTGGTTGTTTTATATAACATATGCTTTTAGTGTAATGTTGGTATTAGTAATGTTAAGCTTTTGCTGTTTTAGTACAAATCAATTTAATATTTTTGAAATGATCCTTTGGTAAATGGCAAAATTTGGTTTACATTTTACTCAATAATATTTGGCCTTTTTAGAACCAGAACACAGAAATGTATGTAGCCTTTTCTTCATATAATTTATAATAATGTTATAGATGAATAAGAGAATAATTGTCTGTCTGTTATGCTTTAAAACATTCAAGTTGCTTGAACACCAAGAACATATATAAATAATGTATAGAAAAATGAGTTTTAATAGAATCAGTCTATAGTGTTTATTAGTGTTTTGTGATTACCTAGTTTTGATTTTATTTTATTTTTAAAAAATCCATTAATATTAGTGGTTATTAATAATAATGCCTTTGTAAGGACATATACTACTGCCAATAAAAAAAAAGACAAACATATTTAATATAGTTAACAAGTAATATAAGTAAATGACTGAACATTTACTATGTGCTCCATAATATTATACTTTATTAATTAATTGTAGGTCAAGGTGGCCTTTACATCCATGCAGCGGGGACTTATGGCACCATTTTAAGAAAGCAGGATGACCGTGTAATTGTCCAGATGCCATCAAAGAGGACATTTAGTTTTAGCCAATATTGTATGGCCGTTGTTGGTATGCTAAATTTCTATTAATAGTTTACGTTAGTTTGTTCAGTTCAACAAAAATACTTTCTTTTTACCTAAACCAAACAGCATTACTATCATATTATTGTAATCAATTTGATATATTTTGTGCTATAATATAATATTTTCTTCAAATGGTCACATAATACATCAAACTATGTGTTAATAAGAAAGATTTTTCTTAGTTGGTAGGTTTATAGGTCAGAAACTTTTGTTTGAGATTACAATTAACGAAATGATTCATGTTGCAGGGCGGTTATCGAACGTGGAACACGGTACAACACCTATAGGTTCTCCACAACGCAACAGATGGCTCGGCAACCGTCCAAGGTCGGGACTTTGGCGCAGGAAGGACGGTAGACACGGCAGAAAGATCAAACCTCCAAAACCAGTGAAAGAAATTCGTCATCCTACAAAATTCCCATTGCCAACTATTCAATTGAACATGCATCCATGAATATGTTATGATTTAAAATAAACTAAAATGTTAGTAGTTATTTTTATTTTATTGAATTATCACTACTAATATGGTTTTAATCGTCCTAATGTTTATCTAATGGTTAAGGCGTCGGATGAAAATGATTGTAGTCAATATCATAGTTTTTCTTATGATATGAAAGAAACATTGACATGCGCCTAATGCGAGTTTTTTTTTTATGTAGTCGAAAACATTGATGTTAACTGCGATCGTATGGAATTCCTATTATCGTCACTAGACGGCGCTGTTTTCATTCCATACAAATCATAAAATAAGTAAAAAAATATACACTTAGCACACCGTTCATTTAGGGATAATTAATTTACCTACGACGATGAATTCAAAATAAACTTTATCGAAGTAGGTTTCTCTTTTGAAACGTTTATTTTAATGTAAAGCTTCTACCGCCACTGGTGTAGATTCTACTGAGAACCGGCAAGAAACTCAATAGTTATTATTTTGTCCGCCAAAAATCTTCGAATCTGCGTGCTTCGGTTAAGATAAGTACACCGTTTTTTTAAATTTTGTATCAGCAGGGTCGTCTCTGAATTTATTATTATTAATAGCATTTATTCATTTTCAAATTTAATTACATATATAAAACCATTGATAGTGAAGACAGGTAAAAGTATATAATAATACAAATAAGTAAGTAAGCTGAATTTATTTTTGTTTATAATATTTAAATAAATTAACACTTATGAAATAATAGCAAACCATGGTGTATCATATATTTTCAGTAAATGCCTTTACTAAAAAGTAGATTACTAATTATATGTTAGTAAATTATGAAGCTACCGGTGAGATTTTTATATTGTGCATTTATTTAGTATGTCCTCTTTATATGCTTGGAGTTTCTTGATCTTCGTCAGATAATGTTAGTATCTGAAAAAAATGAAAATGTAAGTTTAGTAATCTGTATAAGAAATCTATTCGAAGATTATGTCAAACCTTTGAGAGTACAAAAACATCTTTTTGCATCCAATGCTCATCCTGAGCATATCATTTTTCGTCTAGAAAATCCGAATTGCGATTCAACGAGAGAACGCCTTGTGGAATTTACAATTTATCGTCACTAGACGGCGCTGTTTTCATTCCATACAAACCGTAAAATAAGTAAATGTAGAGGAATTTACAAATTCCACAAGGTAATGACGTGGAATTTCTAAATTCCTCTACATTTAGGTTACACGACTGTGTGGTACGCAGTGTCTTATTTTAAGATTTGACGCCCCGGGCACCAAAAAATGACCGCCTCTTAAATTTATTGAAAATGACGTATTATATTGTTAATTAATTACTTAAAGTACTATGTACTATAGGCAACTAATGATGAGTTTTAAAATACTTTCGTGATGTTGACAAACTAGATTTCTCTAGTTCAGCTATACTCACCTGCCTACCTGCGGCCCGCCGATGTTACTTTATTTTGAACTATTTTAAATGTTTTTAATAACACCTAAATTATTTGAATTAAACAACTGCTTGTGGCCACAGAAACTGCAAGTGTTTGAAACGTCATGAAATGAATTAATGATAATAAAAATGTTTAAATATACGTCTTAAATCCGTTCATAGTTGTTTAATTTGTAAAAATACTGAAGCCTAAGAAATCAATACCTAAATATTTTTTGTTTGCGGCCCGCGACACCAGACTAACACATGTTTGTGGCCCCAATAAAGAAAACGTTGAGTATCGCTGGTCTAGTTTCTTTAGAAACGTCAAATCAAAAAGTAATATAATACGAGTAACTATTATGAAAGGCGCCTAGGCTACCGCCCCTGCAAGAATTTTTTTTTCGTCGAAAAAATTCTTGAAAAAATAGCCTTTGGCAAACACTAACAACTAGGCCTATAAAATTTTCGTTTTATTCATGGTACTATATTGTATACGGAATCCTAAAAAACGAAATGGTCATCTTTGGTTTATGTAAACATCATCGGGACTGCTAGTTAACAAGTATAATATATGTTTTTTTTGTTTGTTGTTGTTGTTTTTACTGGTGGTAGGGCTTTGTGCAAGCTCGTCTGGGTAGGTACCACCCACTCATCAGATATTCTACCGCAAAACAGCAATACTTGATATTGTTGTGTTCCGGTTTGAAGGGTGAGTGAGCCAGTGTAATTACAGGCACAAGGGACATAAAATCTTAGTTCCCAAGGTTGGTGGCGCATTGGATATGTAAGCGATGGTTGACATTTCTTACAATGCCAATGTCTAAGAGCGTTGGTGACCACTTACCATCAGGTGGCCCATATGCTCGTCCGCCTTCCTATTCTATATAAAAAAAATAAAAAAAAAAAAAAAATAAAATTTACCTCAGTCATTTCCGCCGTCAATTGCAGTTCAGATAAACCCGTAACTTCCTCCAAATATGTTCCGCTATTGAAAACTTTCATCAAAAAGTCTAAGCCTTCTTCTTTATATTTGTCTATTACTACTTCAGAACACGCGATACACTGTTTGAATTTGGTGCACGTTGGTAGCACCGTTTGGTACGAATGAAGAAAGCCGCGGATCGAATGAGGTATCGGGCCGAGGACGCCTTGAAGCTTTGGGTCGAGTTCTTCGTCAGTTAGGTTATATACAGCTGGAGCTTTAACTCTGTAATACAATATGAATAATACTATAATAATAATGATCTCCAAACCGATTTCAACAGAGATTAGCCAACTGCGCAGGATATATTATAGTGCACAATTGTGTGCGCAAACACAGTTGCACTCTCTATTCCCTAACTCTCATAATTCGATGGGACGACAATCCGACACGACGAAGAGTGCAGAAGCAGGACCAGCGGCTTTACGTGTTTTCCGAGGCATAGGAGTGTACACACTTCCAACTTCCAGACTACGAGCTGATACTGAGAATTTTCGACAGAAAAACTCAACTTTTTTATTGGCCCGACCTCGGATTTGAACCCAGGACTTTCGGGACGGCAGTCTTAAATGTAGCCACTAGACCAACGGGGCAGTCAAATAACTATAATATATATTCTATATAAAGTATAGGTCATAAGGTTAAGGGTATTCTTAGCATTCTGAGACTGTAGAGGCAAGCTAGCAATTTCGGGACAACACGGAAATACATAGAGAGGATACTGCTGAATTCTAACTTCTACTGACTTCTATAGTCTGGCTCACAGCCTGTAGTCCCACATCGAAACTAAATGGCGGGGAAATGTGTAAAAGTATTTTCCAGCAAGGAAAAAAAATCAAGTTACCGTAGCGGGTGCTGCAGCATTCCCACGAGCAGCTCGACGGCGAGCGCGGCGGCGATGGCGGCGGCGCCGGCGCGGCTCACCGTGCACTGCTGGTCTAGGGTGCGGTCCTTCAGCGACTGGCATTTGTTTTATTATTATTATTATTATACAAAGTACTCTTCTATTTATAAAACGATTGAAAGCTGCTGCAACCAGACCGCAAGTAGTGACTTACGTTTCCAGGTGCCGTGACGTCATTGCAGAAGTAACATCCGAGTTGATCTCCAGCCACAAACGAGCTGTTCATTGAAGTTTCTTCTAGAATTGAACTAATTCCGTGCCGCATTACCAAATAACTGTCGAAACCGAGCGCCGCATTTATTGTTATCTAAAAAAGTTTATTTTAGTAAAAAAAAATATATTTCCTATTAACTGAATACACTAATCCAAAGAATTGATTGAAAAAACTTTATATAAAATAAGAAACAAATATTCCTCTTAAAATTTTCAGATAAAAATAATTTGCAAGATTTTAAATAATGTTGCCATAACAATGCTAGTTATGTAATATGGTTTGATAATTGGTAACAACATATACCATATTAGTTTCCAAATAAAAGGACCTGTAATAATGATGATTAAACATTAATATACAAATTCTTGTAAGCCTTTGTTAATTTAGTATCATAAGCGAAAATGCCTTGTATCATCAACAAAAATAAATTTACCTTGCCATAGTGTGCGGATATAAGCGACGGTAACCATCTCGCTTCTCTTGTGTCCAGAAGGAGGAAAATCACATCATGGACTTTTATAGCTTCAGTCAAAAGTTCGACGTTGGTAACGGTCTCATCTTTAAGAGCCTCGCCTATTGGATGACCAGGCATAGGAATGTGAAGAACTAGGCCTTTACTATGCTGAAAATAAGTAGACTATTAATCTATTCCACTGTTGAGCAAAAGTATATATATCCTAACCGAGAAAAAAGTAAAGCAACAGTATATAAATATCCCACAGCTGGGCTAAGACCTCTTTTTGAGCTTTTAAAACTTATTCCACTCTAATTCGAATTGGTAGATATGTATCGTACACACACAGGATATACAGAATGTTTAAGTTTAATCAACGAATCAAAATGATCATTATTATTTATAAAAGATTATTATACATTTTTTTATAAACAATAAATTATCTACATTTTTTACCTCAAAGGAAATTATATCAAAATTAAGTAATTCTATAATTCACTATATAACATAATTAAAAATATATCAATATATAGTTACCACAGTTGGTAGGATAAGTTTTAAATTATCAGCTGCTGCTTCCGACTTTCTTCTACCACCATTAAGACAATCTTGATAATTAAAAAGTACTTGACGAGTCGGATTCGAAAATGACACTTTGCCGCTATCTATAAAAGTTATATGACGAAATCCCCAAGCCTGTAAAATAAAATAATTTTTAGATTAATATTTCTCGTAGACAGAAAAACTAAAATACGCAATGACGATTTCCTTCTCACTTACACAAGAAAGAGAACAAAAATTACGTTACAAATGGTTTAGACAGAGGTAGAATTAACAAATCTTTTGTCCCTTATCGCGTAACCAGTTTTGGTGTTTGTTTCGCTACTCAAGTAGCGAAACAAACTTGACAGTTGGTGCGTTGATTGTGTTTTTTGTTCAAACAGAAAACGATTCTTATCCAGTAAAACGGTCGTGAAAAACCATCCTTATATCATATCGAAGGTTATACAATGGTGCATTGTCGTATTATTTCATGTTAAAGTGATAGCAAGAAGAAAATTGCCGGCGTGTGTTTTTACGTGTAAGTACGACTATTGTGTCCCTAAATATAGTTTCTCAGTGATGTTTATTTATGCCATAGCATGACGGAACCTTATATTGCATTAAAATCCTGAAGATAATAGGATTTTCCAGTTTTTATCATTCATAACCTATAATTATTTATCATGTAAGTGCTGCCAGCGTCTGATTAACTGACTGATCTGATAACGGAAACAAAAACAAACAATGCAACAGTTTTTGGTGTAGTTGGAAAACAAAAAAATATTTTAATTAAAAAACAGTATAATAAATATTAAAAAGTTAATAAACTTATTTAACCAAAACAGGGAATGCAGTTACTATGGCAACATTATACGCACACATTAACAAACTATCTCTGTCTCAATCGCGGTTTCGCGGCCTCTTGGTCTATTTGTTTCTCTGTCTACGATATTTCTACACTTAAACCTTTCATATACATTTTGTCTATTTTTTTTATAGAATAGGAAAGCGGACGAGCATATGGGCCACCAACGCTCTTAGACAATGGCATTGTAAGAAATGTCAACCATCGCTTACATATCCAATGCGCCACCAAACTTGGGAACTAAGATTTTATGTCCCTTGTGCCTGTAATTACACTGGCTCACTCACCCTTCAAACCGGAACACAACAATATCAAGTACTGCTGTTTTGCGGTAGAATATCTGATGAGTGGGTGGTACCTACCCAGACGAGTTTGCACAAAGCTCTACCACCAGTAAAATAAATAAATAAATATTTGACTCTCCCTGACAATACGGTTGGCAATACTGCTAGTCAGTATCGCCAACCGTTCGAAAGTAAAAAGCAGTAAATCACCAATAAACAAACAGTAGAAAAGATTTTTAATAATGTACGAACGATCCAATGGTGAAGCTGTCTTTCTACATAATTAATAACTAGATCTATGTGTTTGTAAAATAATATTTGCATGATATAAAGTATAGCGAGACAGAAAACAGGGAAACCAATGTTAAAGCAGTAAAACTACTGTTAAAACAGTAGGGTAGGTAACCAAAATTGGGAAAAAAGTAATCAGGTTAATAATTAGCAATTACGATTACAACGTGTAATCACTAAGCACGATTACAGATCCCTTCATTGCTTCTGAAAAGGACGCGCACGGTTGCTCTGGAGCACTTACTTGACTCACTTACTCACTTTACTTTTTTGATTACTTTCGTTATACTGTAATCGTGATTGATAATTACATATATACATTTTGCCTAAGTCTGTTGGTAACACTAATTGTTGTCGCAGTCACAATCTGATTGCAGTTAGGTTATACCTATATATAACCTGTATAATCTATATTAACTCAAATAATTTTAATATATATAATATAGTTATTTTCTAAAATCACGCGAAATAGAGATTTCGGCAAATTACCACAATTCAACTACTATTTTAATATTACAGCAGCAAGCATTGAATGATAATTTTGTTTATTATTTTTACGATTCTTATATACATATTACATTTGTTTCGTACTGTATACCGTCGGAAATTTCAACGATCCAATCATATTTTAATAATCATAAATTATTTTTATCATATAATAAATTTTTAATTAAGTAAATGATCTAATATGTTATCAGTTATTCTATAAATATTTGTATAATCAAAACTACTTACTAAAAGATCTCTTGCCACATGACAGCCCAGAGTACCAGCTCCGAGCAATAAACATTTTGTTTCCTTCATAATATTCACATCAAGATCAGGAACAAGGCGCCATTTCATTAACTTTATATTAAGATCAGAAGATGTATCTGCTAATCTGAAATTATTTATTACTCCTCAAATTTTTAAAATAATTTGACTACGTTAATAGTATTAAAAATTTTCCAGTAACCACCCACTACTGGTTGTAAGGCTTTATCCATCTATGTCACAGATTATTCCACTCTCAGACAAGTTATATTTTGCATTGCTGCTTCAATTTAAATGATGAGTGAGTCAGTGTTATAAAAGACGCAACAAACAACGAAGTGGACGGCCCATCACCATCTGTCTAAAAAAACATTATTCACTTTACTTACTTCACAGGATCCATTGATGCAGACATATTGGCAAGTTTTGGTCCAAAGTTACCCCTTTCATTTCGCTCCCAACCAACCCAACCCACATTTTGAGGGGTCTGGAATGTCTACAATAAAATTTCATTATAGATTATGATATTATGATTATTATATTAATGATATTATATTTCTTATAATTGTAATTAAATAGAATCAAAGATTCTACATGTTAAAGTATGGTTCATATTATTACAAGTATTAGCTGTGCCCGTGGTTTCCGTATGGAATTCAGATGATGACTATAAGACTACACTTGTACATACATAAACAAGTGGTGCTTTTACTTCTGGCTTGCTTTACAAATACCATTTTTTCAGACAGAAATCTCATATAATACTGAAATAAAATATAATCTATGTTACTTCTGGAAATAGTAACTTTCTAATAGAGCAAGAATTATTAAATAAGGCTTAATAGTTTAAGATTTTATCAATTACAAACAAACAAATCTCTTCTTTGTTATGTTTGTTCTAGCTGATCTTTGCTATAAATATTCATAGTAATTTATACACCTATGTCCATATGCAAGTCCCTGCCATCTCTATGTCAAATATTATTCAATAGTTATATTTATTCATTGGTAATAGTTTAGTCACAATAAGGCAAATATATAGAAAGAGTTACTAAAAGTAAGTTAAAGTAATAGTTTAATTATAATTTAAAATAATAATTTACTGACCTCAGGTACTGTTATGCTATAAATCTGACTATTATTAACTGCACCATTTTTGTTGCACCTAATTCCAATAACTTGAATGATCCTTTTACTTAAATCTGGACAATATTCAAGTAAAGCTGCCAAAAAAATTCTCAGTGGCCAGCCAGGATTTTCGCCATTACTGTGATCGGCAAATGCGAAAAATGTGTTAGTTACATCAATATTTGACTCTTCGTCCATATTTCTGTTTTTATCTAAGATCTTTGAAAGGGTCACAACGATGTATGTGTCATCATCCTTAACAATTGCAAAGAAACATTTCTGTGATATCTCTAGAAGTTGATAGCTCTGTGAAATATCTTTTATCTGTTTCTCATTGAAACAAGTGCTTATGTTTTTACATTTTTCTTTTAAGCACACAATAGGTTGGCTTGGTGCAGGAAATGCAAACCAGTAGTAATAATGAAACTTTTTGAGATCCTGTAATATGAAAATAGAATATTTTATCTCTAAACAGAATAGATACTTCATTAAATTTCTGTAGAATAGATATATTTTTTTAAATTGATAAAAATATAATCACTCAATAGTACACTATGTTATACTTTCCAATAGCTATTTGTAATATCGCTTACAGGTTGTATTATATTAAACAATTAACATTAATTTACCAGTTTATTAAAATGAATTGTACTTATTACAAGATTTATAATAATGAGAGTAAATTAATTTACATTAGTGTCAAGACTTTTTAACATGTCAAGAAGCATTCAACACGAAGTTATTCACACAATCTCTAAGGGCTTTTGTGTTTCATTATTGTATTAGTACATATGTAAGTCATAAAAAAGGTTTAACATCTTTCCCTTTACATTGATTATTTAGGATATTTCTTTTTATCTATGAAAAGATAACAGCAATTAAAGATCAAAATACATATTATTCAAGCAAGCTCTTGCTTTTGCTAATCAATATTCTCACTACCAGTACTTTGTACAATGTGTGCATATAAATATTTATTATTTAAAATAGTTTGGAGAAATATTGATATTTTGTATACCTGTTTAGTTGTCCCTACCCACTTATCATTTAATCCCAACATGCTCATATAAAAACCTAAAACTATATTCATTATAGATTCACATACATTGTACTCATATAGTTTAACTTGATACTTACAGCAAATGAAAGTATGAAAAAGTTTAATAAGCTATTAGGATTATCTATCCAAGCCTTCATCTGTATATTGGCTCTCATAATCTCCCCAACACTATTGATTAATGATGCTTTGTCAATGTTTTTGAAGTCTTCTATTGTATTTTTATTCATTAGAGTCCCAGTAACATTGATATAGTGGAACTCTGTCTCTGGGTCCCTTTAAAAATAATGTTAACATGAAATAAATTGTTACATTTATTTTTTCTTTAGAATTACAATAAACTTAGCCAATTATTATTAAATAAGAAATATATTTTTACAATTAAAATCAAATACATTGTGATGAATTGTTACTTACTTGTTGAATGAAGTTCCATCGACCTCAAATACACTTACGATATCATCCCTATAAGAATATCGTCCATAAATTTGTTTCGTACTCTCATTTAATTTATCAACATTTAATTTCATTTCGGTTAAGCTATGCCAAAACGATGGATGAACGAAAGACATAAAGGGAACATATTGAATAATATCTTGCTTTTCATCTGATGTTGACATTTTTAGTTTTTTATTGTAAAGTAAAATGTAATGTAATGTAACTCAATTCAATAATTGTTAACATTCACTTGTCATGACTTCCAATTTAACTTAAATAATATAAACTTGTGAATAGATTATTTCAACTTGGGCCAAGACAACAAACTACATACAAAAGTTAAAACTTCAAAGGAAAGATAAATTTTCCTTGCTTCCTACAGGCCACAAAGATGAACTATCATAATAAGTTTATTTTCCTTTTTGTTTTTCTCCCTATTCTGTCATCGCTAATGTCAAAAATGCGTTAAATGACAGCTATCAATCTCGGAAATGAGAACGTCAGTAAAGCTATGAAGTGTACAGTAGAGGTAAGGAGAAACATCTTTGTGATAAAATGTGTACACGAAATGTCTGAAATTTAGATGGCGCTGCTGGAGTAAGAGGGTGAAGTTTGAAGGAAAGCGCTAATACTTGGTGGATTATTATTTATTTGAATTAGAGACAGAAAGTTAGACATCTACCTTCAAAAGGTGTTATTTTCAAATTATTTTATTAATAGAATTTAGGTATCCTCTAGCATTTATTTACATTAAAGCCCTTAATAAATATAGCAATAATACTAGAAACCCTGAATCATACGTTTCAGTAGACACTTTTGCGAGTGACGACCCATACGAAATACTTCTTCTTAACCCAAAAAAGGAAAACATTTATATAATATAAATTTGAAATGAATGAATACTATTTGAAAAAAAACAATAAATAAAGTCTGTTGTTTTTGTGATTTTTCAGAAAAACACAAGTAGAACTTTATTTATTTATTGATTAATGAAATGAAAGATATAAACAAAAATTATTATATATAGGTACTTAAACTTATTTCGTATGTGCGAAAAATAAGTCATGAAAAATAAAACTTTGTCATATAAATAATTATAACACATACTTCTCAACTGTCAATGGCGAAATTATTTTAATAATTTACTATAGCTTTATTAAACAAAATATTTTTGTATTTTATTACGTGTAATTCAATGTAGAAGTATTGTAATTTTAAAGAGGAGTTTTCGAAATTATAGTGGTTAAATTGTTGAGTATATAACATATAATAATCGCCTCAATGGTAATTGGTAACCGTTACATATTTTTAAATAATTTTGTTTAAACATATTTTACATTACAAGTCCGTTTACTTGCCGGAACAAAAGTAGCATAGCTTTTTAAGAACTAAGCACGAATCATTTCGACTATTATTATAGTAATTAACATTTTTAATTGTTTACAGGTCTTGTAAAGATTTTGTGGTGTTTTATTAACTTCGATTATGGCAATAACTTCATTAGATTTATTTTTTGACAAAAGTACAATCAAGTCGTCTTGTTCAAAGTCCTCAAATTTAAACACATTTAGTTCAATGAAAATCGATAACACAACGAACACGAGCTCGACTAGCAGTAAAGATAAACATAATAAATTTAAAATTAATAAATTCATATCGCCTTATCTTTCCGAAGATAGAGTTCAACTGCTCTCACGTGTAACAGAAAAGAGATTTCTACATAAAAACCATGATTTTACGTCATCTTTCCCTTTGGCTATTAATATATATAAAGCCAATTCTGATGAGTTTAGGCCGTCAAACAAATGTGGTAAGAAAGTAAAAAAATCTGTTTTGACTCTTCCGAACGAAGCAGCTCCTTTACCGCATTCATGTACTGTTAGTGATATGAATGATTCGGAGTACTTCAACGATGATAAAGATGAATTGAGGCCAAAAATGAGAAAAGCGATTCAAATTAAAAAAAAATCGCGCATGAGGAATAGACAAATTAATTTTCACGGTAAAGATGTAAAGGATTGTTTAAAACTAGATATTCAAATGGACAAGAGTTCTAAAGATATGGGCACTAAGTTGACTGGTGATGGTAATAGGAATTTGAAAAAAACGCAAAAAAAAACTTTAAGAGCTAATTCTAATTTTAATGCTCATGAAGTTTGGTCACTCCTTCGTAAGGCCGATCACTTTAATTTTAGACCGTCTCCACCAGTGTCCCAAGAAAGTAGCTTAGTATCAGTAAAGAAGAATAAAAGAAAAAAAAATAAGCTACGTAGCAACCATAAAGATTCAAGGTATTACTTGATATTTTGATTGTTTGTTATAGTTTATTTTTATTTTATAATATTTTTCATTTTAGACTAATTGAGACTACGACAGAGGAATTCGCCTACATTACTAGTTTTGTAGGTAATCCCCAAAACAGCTGTTCTCTATCTAGTTTTGATCGCATTACTGTAATTGAGAAACAAGATGAATTACAAACAATCAGTAATGAAATAGGAAAAGTGAAAGAAGTTATGTTTCACTGTGATAACAGAAAAACTCAAAACACTGGTAGGTCGAAGAAATCTAAGTCTAAACAAAGCTGTCTTAGAGTGAATAATTCTGAAAAAAGTAGCGATCATTTTTCTAATAACAAAGCATTACGGTCAATAACAATTCAAAGAAATGATGTTACATTAAAAGATAGAAATAAAAAGCATAAAAATACTGAAGTTATATTTAAAAGTGATATTGAAAACAATAAGAACAATTTCATAGAAATTATTCTTAATGATAAATTAAATACGACTCAAATGGACCAATGTAATGATTTAGATATTTTATCACAGAAGTCTGACTCAAGTAAGGAAGAAATAAAAAAAAATAACGTACCAATTAAAAAAATCTATGAGCATGAATCAAAGCAAAATGTTACTGGTATTACAAAAGTCGTTCTAAGTAAAGGTCAAAATATACTTTTAACTAAACAAAACACAGTAAGCAAGCAAGATTTTCTCAAAAAGTCTCGCTTATCGTCACCAACTGCTGTAAATTCGATAACTCCTACTGTAAATCATAGCTCAATCAAGCTATCTGAAATAAAACGAAAATTGAAAAGCATAAAATTTCCTTTAGTTATTTTAGGCAAAGATCAACTTAGTTCGACAGTTACTGTGGAAAATTATGATCCACCGCAATTCACAGGCTTAGATGAACATATTTGGCCTTTTATGCGAATGTGGTATGACATAAATGGTTCTAATTCCGTTGAACTATATAAACATCAAAGTTTAAATCTTAATAACGTAACGACAAATATTCGTGGAACCAATAATAGAAACATAATAAATATATGTCCTAAAATCGAAGACAAGCATAAAGTTTTGCTAATTGACCGAAGTGAAAAACCAATGCACAGAATTAAAAACAAAATGATGCAATTTATACACAAAAAAACTGCCCCTGAAAATGAAGTATACAATACTAAATATAATAACCAGAAACAAGGCAGAGACATAAAAAATTCAAGCAGCAGGGTTGTAGATGTTGGTACAAATACCATTAATAATTTTGTGTTTTCCAAACAAGTAAATGTGTTGGCCAAAAAAAATGATCTAAAAATATTTAAAAACGTTTCACCCATTAATAATAATGTGAAGACTAAGGCTAAATGGGCAAGTGATTTTATTGAAAATGTTATTAGAAAAATAAGAAATGGAGTGTATTACTATCAAGACGAAAAAGACAAATTTAAAGAACCCTATAAAAGTAAGATAAAATATAATTTATAATTAACGAAATATATATATTTCAATGTAATTAAAAAACAATTTTGCTCATTTAATACTAAGAAATCACACTTAGACGAGTATTATAACATATGTAATAGGTTCTGAGAAAATTATAACAATTGTCTTATTTTCAGACACCAAAGAACACGGAGTGCAAACAGAAACTGTTAAAACTCAAAGTCAAACAGTTGATTTTTCCGTTTCTAATCAGGCTATTGCGGAGGAAGTTTCTGTTACTGAACAAATTGATTCAGATTCATCAATTCCTGGATTTGATAATAGACTTTCAGACTTAGAAATTGAGACATTAAATAACTTCAATCAAGTAGCAGTTAAACATTGTGTGGCCAACATTATCATACAATTTGATGTGGCTTTATCATTTGAAAACAACAGTGTTCTTCAACTAAAACAATCATATCCTTGTATACCAATAACAATAATCGAAAATCAGCCAGCGATATTTAAATGTAAAACAAATATTATTAACGCGATTCTTCCTTCAGAACTTTGTAGTATTCTACCGAGTTTGATGAAAAAGATAATAAATTCTAATTCTAATTTGGCTGGGACACCACCTGATGTTGAGAAGCTTAATTCTAATTTATCAACTATATCTGAATTTACCCGATGTAAGAGCGATATTATGATTGATGATGATTCTTATAGGTCTTTTGTGCCAGTTCAAATCAACCTTATGACCAATATAAAAGTTGTCAATGAAGGCAAGTTTTCATCGACACATTTACTACACATTACTAAGAATATTTCAAGAAATATGAAGACCGAATTTTATAAATCAATTGATATAAATAATATTAAGGGGCTTTTAACTACAATAAATATAAATTTATTACCATTAGGACAGATAAATCAAATAAATTTGCTTAATTATGATGATGGACCAAAACCATCAATAGTTGATGACATTATACAAAGTACTAAAAGGTTACCTAATACTTGCAAGACGTTACAACCATATCAATATTCTTCCAAAAAGCTTTTGCATTCTCGTGATAATTATAGTTTTATGCGCATTGTTGAAACTATATTAGGCCCTAAAAACGTTATATTTAATTTAAACACCTCATTTAGTCATATTTCAAAAGTGGTATTTTATAAAAATCCACTTACTATTAGCTTTGTAACAACAAAGAAGCCTTATATTAATATACTTAACTCCACTATCCCTGATATAAATATTCACGATCTACATTATGGCATAAGAGTTGAAAATGATGACAAGTTTGCTGGGACGTCCAATTTAAATACCTTTTATCCTGCAAAACCTAAAGCTGACAAAATTGGCTATTTACACACTTCTAAGCCGGAGAAACGAAAAAGTGTAATTGAATTTTGTACAAATAATACGAGAAATAAAAAGAGAGGATTTGTGAAATTGTATAAAAAATGTAAATCAATGTCTAGTATATCGGGAAATAAGACTAGAACCAATTTAAATAAAATTAATAATATAGAAGAATTTTGCATTGCTTTGGGTTCTGGAAAGATGTTATCTGAAGTTTTAGACGGAAACGCAGAGAGGAAAATACTATTTGCAATAAATGAGGTCGTTAAATAACATCTGTTTAATTATTATTATTGAAAACAATATTATTTACAAGCGGTTTCTCTATATATATTTTTCATTATTTTAGATGAAGAATTGGATAAATGACATAACACCTAGACAGGCTTTGTTAGTTTTATTACTTGCGAATAAAAAGGATACTACTAATTTAGTTCGCTATCGTCCTATTATATTACAAGGTATAGCTGTAAATAGGATCACGCGAGTTTCAGAATTAGATATGGAGATTGAGGTTATAGAAAGAGAGAATCTAAATAAATTAATTCAGGTACTTCTTTTTTTTTTTGGTTTCTTTATAGTTACAGCCGTACCGTAATTATTTTTTTATTTTTTAACAGTACGAAGGAATAACTTACTTACCAGCATCTGAGGAAAATCAAGATACTCTTTTAGAAGAGCTTTATTGGATAGCAAAAACTACCGTAAGATATTAATTATAATCGATTAAGTACTAAATAGGATCAGCCACAGCTCATCGTCACCATTATCATCATGAATAATTTAGTTTAGCGGTTCGGCTTTTGTTCATCTCGAACTTATCTTTTGTCCATTTGTATTACAAAACGGTTTTTTTATATATTTACAATACGATGTGAGTAATCTTTTTAATATTTTTTGTATCTAAATCCAATCAGTATTCTTTTCGTTTTCCTTAATTTTCCTTTCCTGTTCTTTTTTACTTTTTTCAATGTGAATTTTTTTTATTTATATATTTTTTTTATAGCCGAGATGGCCTAGTGATTAGAACGCGTGAATCTTAACCGATGATCGTGGGTTCAAACCCGGGCAAGTACCACTTAATTTTCATATGCTTAATTTGTGTTTATAATTCATCTCGTTCGTGTTTAACGGTGAAGGAAAACATCGTGAGGAAACTCGCATGTATCTAATTTCATTGAAATTATGCCACATGTGTATTCTACCAACCCGCATTGGAGCAACGTGGTGGAATAAGCTCCAAACCTTCTCCTCAAAAGGGAGAAGAGGCCTTAGCTCAACAGTGGTACATTAACAGGCGGTTACTGTTATAAATTTTATTAATTTTCAGGCCTCAGATTATCAAAAACCCTTCGATGAGTCTTCTGAGCGTCTTTTAAAGTCTTTATTAGTAAAACGAAAAAAGTTGAATCCTTCTTATCTACGGGTGATGGCTCGTTATGTTGGCCTTGGTCTTCTTAAGTCTTCAAAATAATTATATTTAATTTTTGAAGTTACACCAATGCCTTCTGCACAAATTGATGTAAAATTGTGATGTTATGAAGATAATTTTGATGTCCTTTTGTTTGTTTTATATATACTATTTATTTTTGTGAAATAATTATTTAAAAATTATGATTTTTTTTTATACAGTTGTTTCAATTTACTGCATTCTTTGTGGGTGTTTAAGGAATACAAATCGCAATAATGTTAGAAATTCACAGTGTGGTTAAAAAAAAATATTGAAATAACAAAGCCGGAATTCGTCGTACTTATAAAATTTCCATTTACTTTCAAAATAATTTTGAGTGAATAGCGCAACATCTTTAATTAATCTGCATCTGTTTTTTACGAGCATTCGCAGGTAAAATCGCCTTGGACGTTATACAATATGATATTTGAATGCCCGCCTAAAAGTTTAATTTTGGCCGACGTCCAAACAATAAACATTGTTTAAAGAATTCTGCTTACAAACAAGTTAAAATACGAAATCATATACTAACGACGCGTTTTAAATCGGAACGGTTTTTTAATGACAAAGTGATAAACATAGACAATACACTATATACTTCTAATAGTGATAAGCTTAGTATAAAATATAAATTATAGTTTTACAGAACAAGTTTCTGTTAGTGTTAGGTGATTTGTTGTCATCAAATCAATAAAAAATTGTTAGCGTCTTTTATCCGTAAACAAAACGAATTGTTTTTTGAATATAGTAACCGAGTTTACTATCTTCAAATTTTCAAACCATACAATGTTTTGAAATATCTGTTATAATTTAGTTCCGGTCAGCATATACCCGATAACGTCTTTTCGACAACGCTAAAATGATAAACAACATAATAATACTAAGCATGCTTATAGCATACGTCCGTCTATGTAGTTGTTAAAGTTTGTATAAGAACCTCAGGTCAATTGTCCAGTAATTTCCGTCGGGATGATAAAGTCATTATACAAAACCTGAGAGAGGTGAAATCGAGAGATCGAAACCTAACATATGGTTACTTAAAAACTTTTTTTCATTCTTTCAACTCTTTGGTTGCATTTTGCATAAAGGATTTCAGACTACGTGGCAATATTTCAGTTTGTTTCTAAAAAAGAGATAAATAGTAGAAGGTCAAAGGATTCCTAAAATCCTTATTTTCTCAGTACAAAACCCAGAGATATCAGAGCTGTATTTATAATTTAACCGATGTGAGCCGAAAAATGTAGTATTGGTGTGTCTAAAATATCCCTCGTTGACTATATAATCCTGCTTTCTTGTAAATGATGTGACGAACTCAATTAAAAAACTATTTTATATTACTTGGTGGTAGGGCTTTGTGCAAGCCAGTCTGGGTAGGCTCCATCCAATAATCAGATATTCTACCGCCAAACAGCAATATTCAGTATTGTTGAGTTACGGCTTAAAGGGTGAGTGAGCTAGTGTAACTACAGGAACAAGTGACATAACATTTTGTTCCCAAGGTTGGTGGCGCATTGGCGATGTCAGGAATGGTTGATATTTCTTACTTAACCAATGTCTATGAGGGGTGGTAAAGAAAAGAAGGGGTCGTAGTCACTATTCTTCGTATCTATAGCTACGGGAGGCTGGACGTGCATGTAGGTATGATTCAAACCAAACCTGTCATGACGATAATAGTAAAAGATTTGGTTTATTTTTTTGATATTAAGTCGAACCGAGACCACGTCGAAGACTTTTGAGTAGGTTCGTACATACGGCTCGTCAAGTGCCTCGATTTATTCACTCCTATTATCAAGTCAGTGGTTCTAAAGCGACCCAACATGAAGCCGTGTTGACAATATAAAAATAGGTCGTTAATTGACACTAAACTCTGTCACTATTTATAAGAACAGAAACCAATATTGTTTCTTTCCATATCATAGGAAATATGCCGAGGAATCAATTAAAATAATGTTCAGAGGTAATTGTTGGTGCAGAACCGGGTTGTTCACCAATCAGGCTTGTGCATAACAATTGCTTGCGGCAATAATAGCACTAATTGTTTTATCTTTTTCTATTAACTGTGTATAATTAGGACTAAGAACCTAGTTTTGTACACTCAAAATGTAAGAATTTTATGTTCTTAGTTTTTAAATTAGGTCATTAAGTGAATATATATTATTTTTTATGAAACCATAAATGTCTAGGCCAATTTAAATAATGTCCATAAAATTAATGATAATGAAATGAAAGGGAATAATATTGTACAAAATAATAAATCAAAATTATTTAAAAAATGTACTTTTTCAAAACATTACTGTTAAAAACTGTAGCAGTACTTGTTTTCAGCATTAAAACTTATTATCGTGATTTTTGGAATCCTTGTGACTATAAAACAGAAAATATTTTATTTTTATATTTTACAGACTAGTGTGAATTTTTAAACTATAAACTTTTTAATTACCAACATTTAAAAAAAAACATCAAAGTCAAATAGTTATGACCAAGTTGACGGTTTCGATATTATGTAAGTTTACCTATATAAGAATTGTCTTTACTATATAACTTACATACTATTAAGTAAATTGTATATTTTTAATTTAAACTCATAAATAGCTTTTTCTATATTGCATGGATGCATACGGGAACAGTAAAAAAATATGTTTCTAGATTTTAATTTTTATTGGTAAGTCTTTCACTTTTGCGGTGCACTTGTGCTAGAGCTCTTAGAATCACGCATTGAAGCTGAACGCCTGCGTTTGATTTCTTCTTGGCGGCGCACCTACAAACAAGGAAGTTAATAGAGTTATAATATAACTCGGTGTAACTCTAATAAATTATTAAAATTTGAGATTAATGATCACAGTATGTGTTGACTAGAAATTATATATGTTTATATTTTTTTATTTCAATAGAGTCATTTATTATTTCTTGCAATTAAATATTCATTAAATCATTAAGAATGAATCTTTATAATTTTATATTTTCAATCAAATGTCATTAAGACTTGTTGCTGATCTAATACCTTAGTCAATATCAAACAAAGACAAAGGGGTAAGTTACAGCACCTTATTCTTACAGCTTAGTAAGATTCCTATAAATTATTTTATAGTCATATGATACAAGCTGTGACACTCGTACAAAATAAATAATATTGTACATTTTAGTGTTAGTAATCTGTCATATTTTTACCTTGGATTCCTTCTTTCTTTGCGCAAGCAGTTTAGCATATTCAGCCTCAGATGTCTTGCGTTTGGCTAGACGCTTCTTCTTAAGAGCAAGTCTATGGCGTCTGCGCTGGAGTACCACAGGGGTAACTAACCTCTGGATCTTAGGTGCCTATATTGACATAAACTTTTGTTTGTAATGTATTTCATAAGTAATATAAAATTACATGAGAATTTGGTAAAAACTGTATTGCTCACTGTAAAAGTAGACAGACACAAATCTGAATCTTCTGCTCGGAGCTAGTTTAATCTACCCTGATGCAGTAGTTACTGGGTATGAATGCCCAGCAACAATTAATATTATAACAGGGTACAGAAAATTTTCATAGTTAAGAGTAATTTTTGCAGTAGTTAATGGAATAATAATTAATATGTATTAAATAAAATGTACTTCTTTCATACCTTATATCTTGGTTTGGCATTCTCCTTGCCTTCCTTAGCGGGGAGCAGGCGTTTGACAACATAACGACGTACATCATCCTGTTTTGTCAGGTTGAACAGTTTACGAATCTTGGAGGCACGTTTAGGACCTAGACGGCGGGGAACATTACCATCGGTGAGTCCAGGAATTTCCTGTCAAAGAATATCATGGGTAAGTTATAAGTGACAGATATGTTAAATAATTTTGGTGATGGAAACATCTATTATGTTATTGTACTGATTTTTATCTTTTACTTAGTGTGAAATGCAATTATAACATAAGTAATATGTATGATGTTAAAAAATCCACAACAAAATGTGTGTGAAGTGGCATATTTATACATCAATTTTTCTACCCTGTCGCATATAATTACACAGATTTGAGGATCTGAGAAACAGTAAGACCAGGGATACATAGAAATTTGTCAGTGTTTGTTAATAATTATGAAGACAATGTATTTTGTATCAAATTATTTTGTTTAGCCTTATAATACAGATTTGATTTGTTTATAGTAGTATATTGAAATATTTTTAAATAACAAAGCAATATTTATACATTCTCCTCAATATGTATGTAAAAAATTATCTATTTTTCATCAATAGTTTCTCCAAATATGTATATATAAATTCAATAAGTGTTAATATAAACATTTCCAAATTGTATGTAAAAATATTCAATAAAATTAAAAGACGAAAATCATTTACCTGGGCTCCTTTGCGTACAATTACAAGCGCGAGCACAGAAAGATTAGCATCAACAATGCAGCCACGAACTGATTTGCGTTTTCTTTCACCATCACGACGGGGTCTGTAGCAAGAGTGACCCTTTGACATCAACAAGCGGACACGACCTAAAACCAAAGCAAGTTATACTTTATCTAGGGGGATTGGACAAAGTACAATTAAATAAAAACATTTTTATCTCATCACAGCAATAGTTGACAATTAGTTTACTTAACCTTAAAATTCTCAGCTTACAGTTTTCTATGATATTTTATATTATATTGTCTGATTGTCAATATTAAAGTTAAATAGTAAAATATGGCTTACTGTTAGTGAGGACACCCTGTTTCATGGGGAAACCCTGCTTGTCGTTACCGCCTGCTACACGTAGGATATAACCTTTCCATTCATCGCCTAGCTGATCAGCCTCTACTTCCGCGCCCATGCGCTTCTCGTAGAAGATACGGAGCTTGTGCTCGTCTACTACTTCGAATAACTTTTGACATCCCGTTGCCGGGTAGGAAACGTTCAGCTAAAAACAAAACGAGGTTATAACACACTTTCGAAACATAACATGAACTTGAGCTACTGAGCACAAATCTGCAAATTCGCTATAAAAAGTAGACACTATTTTTGTTATAAGCACATTATAATTTAATTTGTATTTATATAGGCATGAGTTTCACTATTGACGACAGGGCTGTTTTTATCAAAGTTTTTCAAATTAATCACATCACATATTTAATAAAACTCGTTCAATATAAATACTTAAAGATGTTTAGGAAGTAATTCTCTTAATATTTTGTTTTAATAAGGTTTATTTAGTTAATTTATTAACACTATTTAAGCACCTTCATGACTGCAGTTAACTCCTTCGAACGTCAGCCATGAAAAAGGACCAGAGATATAATAGAACAGACAACCGTCAATTAAAATATGATATAGGTAACATTCGTATGCACAATAATATTAAATTATAATTCACACTATCAAGTTTTTTTTTTTAGATTTTAAATAATTATGTACAAATGAAAATTAGCTTCATATATTTATATATATTGAAAGAGCATAGTATCTAATGCGTAAAATATTTATACCTTCTATCTATTTTTTTGGGTAGTCTATGCTAAAATGCACACTGATTTATTTGGGTAATAAGCATAATTTGTCAATAAATATCTATCTTTCTTAAATACACTACGACACTGTAATGTAGTGTAATGTTACTTACATTCCATGTAAAAATAATACGTATTTCTGCTGGTGCAGAACATTTTTTTCGTTAGTTTGGTTACGGTATAACATATCTATTTCCTTTTTAAAATCATTGTTAATAATGTTTTAAATTTTAATTATTTGTATGTAGGTAACATTTATATTGCTATGATATTGTGATCTTTTTTTTATTTTCTTTTCTGGATTGTTGATCTCGTAGACAGAGAAACTAATAGACGCATTGACGATTTCCTTCTCACTTACACAAGAAAGAGAACGAAAATTACGTTACAAATGGTTAAGACAGCGATTAAATTATCAAATCTTTTGTCCCTTATCACGTAACCAGTTTTGGTGTTTCTTTCGCTACTCAAGGAGCGAAACAAACTCGACAATTGGTGCATTAATTGTGTTTCTTGTTTAATTTTTGCTTATTTTTATGTTAGAAAACAATTCTAATCCAATGAAAAGACTGAGAAACAATCCTTATATCATATCGAGAGTTATACAATGGTGCATTGTCGTATTATTTCATGTTAAAGCGATAGCAAGAAGAAAATTGCCGGCGTGTGTTTTCACGCGTAAGTACGATGGTTTTGTCCCTAAATATGGTTTCTCAGTGATGAAAATTTTGAAGATAATAGGATTTTCCAGTGCTGCCAGCGTCAGCTAAAAAAATGTCCCGATTTTCGATAAAAAATATCGACTCTTCAATAATGTAAACAAACAAAATACCGAGTCCAATAATAATCTAAAGTGCTTCATTACATATAAATAGGTTATTTTAAATTATTCGTTCTTTTAATATAATTTCCTAATGACAATATTATTTAACATTCTTCATGAATTTTTAATATTAACACCGAGTCAAGAGGTTAACATAAAAATATATGTGGCAACCATTCTTTATTAATAATTTAATTGAGTGTTTTAGATTTCAACATCTGAGGAGAATGCTAATCCAGTACCATATAAAAATACTGAAGTACTATTGATAACGGAAACAAAAACAAACAATGCAACGGTTTTTGGGTGTAGTTAGAAAACAAAAAAAAAATTATTAAAAAAATGTATAATAAATATTAAAAAGTAAAATATAATAACCTCATTTTGTTTTAAATGATTTATCTCCCAAAAAAGGGAATGCAGTTACTAAGACAACATTATACGCACAAATTGACAAAAATCTCTGTCTCAATTGCGGTTTCACGGCCCCTTGGTCTATTTGTTTCTCTGTCTACGGTTGATCTTAATAATTTGACATTTTGTCAAGTGACGTTAAAGTTTATCGTGACATTTACATGACATTCTTACTTATGTCATAGTTGGTTCTAAATTGTAAATTATTTTTTGATAATAGATTTCAGTCAGTCACGTAAATTTATTATAAGCTTACCTGTTATTTGTTATTTCGATTCCATTTAGAAAACAGTGTATTAAAAATGAAAATTAATGTTAAATGCATTCATAAATCTGTAAAAAAGTGTTAATCCTAAAGTTAACGAGTATTAGTTACAATTGATTTAATAATAATATTTTTTTATAAAAATTTAAGTTGTCGCTAATATATTAGTAATCATGAACAACGAGGAAAACAATATTTTGGCGCACAGACAGCATGTTAAATACTTAATGAGATACCTAAATGTTTTACCACCATCTATGTCAACTCATGATACAACCAGGTATAAGAATATTATTACATTTTTTGAAAGTCATTTTGACCTTAGGTACTTAAAGGTGGTTTGAGGGTATTAAGGTCGAAACATAATAGAATGTAGTTTTTATGGAACATGAAGTTGTTATAATGTTCAGAAAAAGTTGAATAGTAGTAAAGTATAGAATAATTTTCAATTAGAAGAACAAAAAAATATATTAATAAAAGTTAGATTTAAACAAATGAAGTAATATTGATGAGACTTGAAAGAGTTATGATATTAATCTCAATATAGTTACTTCTAAGTAGAAGGGAAATGTTATCTTTTTAAGTGAGTTTAACAAAAGGAGGAGGTTCTCAATTCTCATTTCGTAAAACAAAAAGTGTAACAAAAAAAATGTTTGTTAACTGAAAATATTTTTTTATTTTAAAACTATACAATTCCAGATTGGTCCCACTTTTATCAAAATTCAGGACTGATGATGAGATCCATGAGGAGTTATTGAAACTCCTCAAATAAAGTAGGCAAACATATAAAGATTTTTGTCATTTCATTAAGAAATTAAGTATTTGCAATCAGAATACTTTCTGATATATTTTAAATATTTTACTTGTGAATAGTCATAATCTACCTTCAGGTCTGTGACTTTTTATGTGTAACATTTAATAATGATTTGTCAAAAAAAGACACTTACTACACTATGTACTTATCTCTTAGTATAGTTCATATTAAATAAGTTTTTATTTTTTTGGTTTCAGGGTTACAATAGCATATTTTTCAGTATTGGGCATGGATGTACTTGGATCAATAACCTCAATGTCATTAGAGTTGCAATCCAGAATAATTGAATGGCTTTATCGATTGCAAGTGCAACCCAATAAAGAAAGTAAGTACTTGTTTTTACAAAAGAGTGAGTGTATTTTTCAGTTGAGAAATATTATAGACCTTTTGAACAATGAAATAAGTAGAAACCTTGTCAGGAGTAATCATATCACCTTAGTAGTTTTATGTATAAATATGAAACATTACAAGAATAGTATAAATCTATACATATAAGTACAAAACAAACTGTTATCAGTTATAAGGACTTTGATTAATGTTTTGTTATAGATAAATGTATGTGTAAGAAACGAGTGTATTTCATAAATAAATTTCTATAAAGGATTGCTATTTAATGTTTCAAAAATATTTATATTGTGTTGTTATATTGTTGTAGTGCAGTATAGAAAGTTTTTACTGAGTTTCCCTACATACAGACAAGAAACAAAGTATTTTTATAATATAGCATAAGGAGACTTGCAAATGAGTCATCTAATTGTAAGTGGCCATCACCAACCATAGACAGTTGCAGTGTAAGAAATGTTAATCATCCCTTACATTGCCTATGTGCCACCAACCTTGTGAACTAATAATAAATACACCAGTAGAATTAATAAATTTTATTACGTGTTAATTTTAATATCTTTAATATAATAACTTATGAGATATTTTAAATTTAATTATAACAAAATATCATATATTGTTAATTCGATGACAATCGTTCAGTTCTCCGTTTTTTATATCTGCGCGGGAAAAACTCTTGTTTTAACTTTTTTTTACCAAAAAATACCAATGACGTTCTGAAACTGATTATATTTTTATTAAATCAAATACAATATAGAAATATGTAATTATTAAATATATTAAATGAAGTACATAAATAACTATTTCTAACACTAAGATACTATGTGCCTTTTTGTGCATGTAGTTACTCTGGCTCTGGATGACGGGATGAAATAAAGAGAGTTTATATCTTCGCTTTAAATTGCCTTACTCTTATGACTATTATTATTATAGACTAAAATTTTACTCTATTTTTAATAACCCTAAATCTTTTCTTAATATGTATTAAAATTGTCTTGGTATAGAAATAAAAGTGTTGTTTTGTTTCAATATTTATATAATTAAATCTTTGTGAAACCATACAACACAGCTAGTTTTTATGATTTTAGATCCTTAAAAACCTTATCAACTTCGAAAACTATTACAACTATATCAATAAGTAACAACCTCTTCATAGAAAAAAAATATAATATTGAGTTAGTGAGAATAAAGTCTATTTAGGTAGTTGAACCTGTATGTACATATATGATATAAAAGAGACACATGAGGATTCAACCATAAAAACATTCAATTTAATCTTAAAAATCTTAAAATCCTTTTACTGTTGGGATATTAAAATGAAGGTTACATACAGAGATTAAAATAAGAATTTAAAAAAATTAAACTAACGGCAGTTAATTATGTAAATAGCACTTGCTACCTGTGTTTGTTATCAACAAGAATCTTATGATAAGTTATTATTTTAATTAAAATGATGTCAGTTTTGTTATTTACACATGACAGAGGTTGCTATCAATTCTGTGTGTAAAGTTGTATTAGTTATCTAAATCCAAACAGAGTTTGTAAATGCGAGTACAAGTGCAAAAGCCATTACAAACTCCTTCCAATCGAGTCGTCGCCTTTTGCTGCTATTTACTGTTTTTATATTAAAAATCTTAAAAAATATTTTAATGTAACATTGTAATTTTTTTTTTTTTTTGGAAATGGAGAATAGTCTCATATAAATAAGTTTTACACTTACTTGGTGTCGAATGATAGTAATACATATTTGACTCATTGTTTTATAATTTCAGATGGCGATATGTTAGCATGTGGATTCCAGTGTTCTTCTACCATAAATATAGATTTCGAATCAGGGAACAATCACTACCGCTGTGGTCACCTGGCTATGACATATACGGGCTTGTGTATTTTGTTGACTCTAGGCGATGATCTGTCCAGGCTTAATAGGAAAGCTTTAATAGAAGGTAAAGTATTGTTAATATTTTATATGTACATATCTAGACTTAATCACTTTAATTTCGTGCCCAGGTTTCGAGTTTGGTTTTTTAGTAAGCATGCATTTGTGTGTGTAAATAAATGGGTATATGTAGTTTGTGAATATTTCTTTGGCATTCCCATATCCTTGTCCATTAATGCTATCAGCCATCCAACTTCATCCAAAGTGCATTTTTACATTAAATTCTATTTTTTATTTGTATTTTTTATGTGGAAATTGAAAATGGTTTTACATTTTCTTTAGTATTTGTCTGTTTTGTTTTGTTTGACTGGGCCATCTCGGCTCCAGAATCTAAACTGATGATAGCTTGTATAAATCCATAAGTTTTTATATGTTAACATAATCTGGTAACCTGCATCTATCAGATAAAACGGTACTATTTGTGTATACACTAATGCGCACTTGTGTAATTTGCTGGAATACATTATTGAGCAATGGATTCAAACGCAGTTACTTTTTACGTTTTTCATAGACAATTTTTGACTTCCTCAGTCTGTAAGTTAAAAGTTTGTAGAATTGTTGTGATTGTGAGCAGACCGATGTTATAAATGCTTAATATGTAATTAAGTTATCTTTTTTTTTAATAAAATATTTTAATCAAGATATATATTATTTTTTTAGGAGTTAAAGCGCTGCAAACAGAAGAAGGGAACTTCTCCGCGACACTATCGGGTAGTGAGGCAGACATGCGCTTCGTGTATTGTGCAGCCTGCATTAGTTATATACTCAATGATTGGTCAGGCTTCAATGTGGAACGAGCTACAGATTATATTATTAAATCTATAGTAAGTATGATATATTTATAACAAAGAAGACATTAGTGTTTATGACTTGAAGATAAATACTACAAAACACTTTTATTTTATAATATAGAAATTATACTAAATAAGAAAACTATTTTAAGCATATAAGAAAACTCAATATTAAAATAAACAATTCTTTCAGAGTTATGACTATGGAATTGCGCAATATCCGGAATTGGAGTCACACGGTGGTACCACATTCTGTGCGCTAGCGACATTGAGTTTAACGAACCAATTAAACAAATTAACCGAATATCAAATAGAGCGTTTGAAGCGTTGGCTACTTTTCAGACAGATAGACGGCTATCAAGGCAGACCCAATAAACCCGTGGATACGTGTTACAGTTTCTGGGTTGGGGCATCATTAAAAATATTAGACGCGTTACATCTATCAAATTATGCAAGCAACAGAAATTATGTGTACGAGACTCAAGAATGTGTCATTGGTGGATTTGCAAAATGGCCGGACACTAGTCCCGATCCTATGCATACATATCTAGGATTAGCTGGTCTTAGTTTAATAGGTGAAAATGGTTTGCTAGAAATAGTACCAACATTAAATATCAGCAAAAGGGCGCATGACCACCTAAAGGCATTACACGAAAAATGGGACAGTGAGTCATAGCTTTAAATTTATTATATGTACCATAGATAAAATATCTCTAAGGATTTTGTTGCCATTTAATAAAGATTATTAGACTGATTTCATCTATGGCCTTCTTTGTAAACTTCAAAACATAATTAACATTTTACGTTAATAACGAAATATTGCTGTCATTTATTCTAAATTCCAATACATATATAAAATGTTAGTACTTAAAACAATTTTATGAATAACAGGTGCTAATAGCAAATGAATGCAAGTCAAATGATAAACAACGATTCAGAATTAGCGATTAGTACAATATTAAATCTCTTATGGTGCCATGTTATTGTAAATATTGGCGTTTACTGCTGTGTAGTTAGGCAGTTTATGAAATTATTGCACAAATATAAAATTTTAAGTCGTTTTGTTGATAGTTAAGATCAATAGAATAAGGAACAGGGACACAATGGGCTTAAGAAGGTTTATAAAAAGCCTTTTACTAATTTAGTGAAGCACTGATTTAACAAACGGGTATGTTTCTGTATTTATACATTCATATCATTAATTCTATTGCACAATATAAAATTGTATTAACATGTATGAACATAACTTATTTTGAATTGTAAAAAAAAAAAAAAATATTTATGATATTCTTATTTTTTAAAACTCTTCTAAATTGTTAACAGTTCATTTCATCCGAATTTTAGTAATTAGAGCAAATTTTAATAAATGCTTAAAGCATCATAAGCAACAATCGCTAAAATATTAACAATGTATAATTATGTACTGTGATTGAAGTCAATATTGTAAATTGTAAAGCAAATCGTCGTCCTATTTCAAAATATAATATTAATAAAGCATATATATTGAAAGTAAGAACCTTCTAAATATAAATTTGTGTTCATTTCATAGTTTCTGAATCTTATTCTCTATTTAAAAAAGGTTTAGTTTTTTAATGACAAAAAAAGTGTAACAATGAGTTTTTGTATGAAATTTAAATTAGTCTCATGCATATCTTCCTACAAAATATTTTACCTACCTTGAACAAATAGCATAAAAGAAGTATTTATTATTATTATAAGTGCTATAGTTATACATTTATATAAAACATTTTTTCGAAATTTCATCGAATACAGGATTTTATATTTTGATTACGTTTTCGACTAAAACAATTTTTATATAATTGATATAATAAAAAAGCGCAAGTTAAATTTTAATTATTAGATAAATTATGTTTTCCTAATTTCGTAGCTTATTTTTTTGTCGGTATTATTAGTTAACATTTGTGTATAAATATTGTCCAATACATTTGTTTGATTTTAATACTTTTATGAAATACTTAAAATTTAATATATTTGAAAACTGTGTAATTGCAAATTATTTTTTGTAAATAAAAAAAATCGCAAAATAAAATGTATGAAAACATGTTGCTTTTACTTTTAATTCATCTCTTGATCATCACCTATCACTAGATCTAATATTTAGTTCCCGCTGACTACCTTTTTTTTTCTAAAATGATGACCTCCTGACCGATTTCGGCCACGGCGGCCAATCTCAACATGAGACTCAGCCGGATGTTGGTACAAGGGGGACTATAAACTACGCAGGACATTATAGTGCACAAATGTGTGCATAACTCAGATTCACTCTATTCCGTCACTCAAAATCCGATGGGACGGCAAATCTGATACGACCGGAAAGAGTTCAGGCGCAAGACCAACGGCTTTAAGTACTTTCTGAGGAACGGGAGTGTACACACTTTAAACTTCCTGACTCTGCTACTGTGACTTTTTCTACAGAAAAACCCAATAACTTTATTAGCCCGACCTGGGGTTTGAACTCGAGATCTCAGTGTCTGAGACTTCTTGACTGCTTTTTTGCTCATGCACCGTTGGGACATCGACAATACGGTGCATTACGATGGCATGATCATTGATAATAATAATTATATTTATAGATTTTTTCTTACAATATATTTTTAAATATTATATTTATAGCATACTTTTATTATACATAACGTTTCCATAATATTAAATAAATACTTGACATACACCATTTATATTATGATACATATCACTAAAAGGTAGCTACAATTTTAATACTTGTAGAATTCATCCGTAGAATCATGTTTTTTGAGGGTAAGAAGAAACATGAATAATATTTCTAAAAATTCTTTACATCACTGCCCGTTATAACCGAAAACTTTTTTTATAACTTCTTGTGGTTATGTTTTGGTTGCATGCATAACCAAACAAGTTAAGTACCTGCAGCTTATCCGTGCCATGTATAGCCGTGCTTGTACACGCATCCGGTCCGAAGTCGGTGTTTTTGCCGCGTTGACCAGGGATTGGCTTTTTATTTGTTCCTCCTCATTATTGATGCTTTGACATCGTACATACAGGAGGAGGCTCAGATTGTCGCTACCTGGGTTCATAAATCCAAAACGGTGGTTGCATTGACAGGGACGTGAGGAACCGGATAAATTCAGGGTGGATGAAATGGCGAGGTCTTTGGGACCATTTGTAGCCTACGAATGCCCCTGAAGTTAAAAGGGAAGATTTATAAGACCGTTATTAGACCAGTCGTGTATGGTTTTGAATCCAACATTTAAAACCATACACGACACAAAAGAAGAGGTTGTGAAAAGAATATAATACGTGGCAGAGATGCGAATGGTAAGAGGGATGTGCGGTGAAACTAGAATAGACAAGATAAGAAACGAGTATATCAGAGGAAGTCTGAAAGTAGCACCTATAGATGAAAAGTTGAAGAGTAATAGATAAGCGTGGTATGGGCGTGATGAGGATGGATGGAAAGCATGTTACTAGAAGGGAGATGAGTATGAATGTCGATAGAGCACGGGGGAGGCCGAAGAAATTGTGGATGGATTGCGTAAGAAAGGATATGTGTATGAAAGGGTACGGAGATGACGAGTGACAGAAAGAAGTGGAAGGAAAATACATGTTGTGCCGAACCCACGTAGTGGGATAAGCGCAGCAAAAAAAGCATATAACCGAGCTTCATTAAAGGGGTTTTCGATTTTACAATTATATTTATTTATTTATTTATTTATTTTTTTTTTTTCAGCCTTTTGCCGTCCACTGCTGGACGAAAGCCTCCCCCATAGAACGCCAACCATCCCGATCTTGGGCAGTCCGCATCCATCCCGAACCTGCCACCTTTTTTAAATCGTCGGCCCATCTTGTCACAGGGCGTCCTACACTACGTTTGCCTAAGCGTGGTCTCCACTCCAACACGTGTCGGCTCCATCGGCCATCAATGCGCCTGGAGACATGACCAGCCCACTTCCACTTCAGCGAGCTAATTCTAAGCGCGATGTCGGTGACTTTAGTTCTCTGGCGAATGTCCTCATTTCGGATTCTATCTGCCAGAGAAACCCCAAGCATCGCGCGTTCCATTGCTCGCTGAGCGACCCTAAATTGGCGGACCAGTCCTACGGTAAGTGTCCACGTTTCGGCACCGTAAGTCATTACAGGTAGGACGCACTGATTGAAGACCCTGGTCTTAAGCGACTGTGGGATCGACGATTCAAAAATATGACGTAACCTCCCGAATGCCGCCCAGCCCAAACGTATTCTTCTTTTAGCCTCCTTCTCAAAGTTGTGCCGGCCAAGTTGTATAGTTTGGCCCAGGTAGATATATTCCTGCACAACTTCAAGTGGAGAGCCATTTACGACCACTGGTCTCGGGGATACATGACGGTTTGCCATAATTTTGGTCTTTTCAATGTTCATCCCGAGACCTACTTGTCTTGAAGAATCGCTCAGGCTGTTTAGCATCTCTTCCAAATCCTGCAGAGTCTCCGCCATGATGACAATGTCGTCGGCAAATCGCAGATGTGTAATGTGTTGGCCATTTATATTAATGCCGCGTCCGTTCCAATCGAGCGTCTTGAAGACGTCCTCCAATGCATTGGTAAAGAGTTTCGGTGATATTACATCTCCCTGTCTTACCCCGCGATGCAATTGGATTGGTCTTGTGCTCTGATCTTGTACTTGGACGGTCATGGTTGCGGCTTCGTACAAACACTTTACCACCTGGACATACCGACAGTCAATTAGGCATCTCTGCATGGATTCCAGAACAGCCCAGGTCTCGATGGTATCGAAGGCTTTTTCGTAGTCCACAAACGCTAGGCATAGAGGCTGATTATATTCCTCGGTCTTCTGTATTATTTGCCTTAGTGTGTGTATGTGGTCTACGGTACTGAAGCCTTTTCGAAACCCAGCCTGCTCCACGGGTTGGAAGTCATCGAATTTTCGGGCAAGACGATTCGTGATTACCCTCGAAAACAATTTGTAAACATGGCTTAAAAGTGAAATGGGGCGGTAGTTTTTCAGAAGAGCTTTATCGCCCTTCTTGAAAAACAGCACCACCACACTTCTGCTCCATGTCTTCGGTGTTATACCATTGTGGAGGACGGAATTAAAGATGTTAGCCAGCTCTCTCAGAACTGGTGTGCCTCCTGCTTTGAGAAGCTCTGAGGTAATTCCGTCATCTCCTGGAGCCTTTTTGTTTCCAAGTTGCCCGAGAGCAATCCTAATCTCGCCCAAATCGATGTCGGGAAGATCGTCTGATAGATGGCGTGTTAGTCTGGCTCGTGGGTCATCCGCACTGTGGGACTCAGGTGGAGGTACTCGTGATGAGTATAAATCGCCATAGTACTTTTCGACTTCAGCTAGAATCTCTGGTTTTGAGGTGACGGTTGTGCCTTGTATGGTTCTGAGTTTTGTCAGGTGACAACAGGAGGTATGTGACTTTGCAAAAACCTTTGAGCCCCTATTGAGTGCTATAGCATCTTCAATATTCCGGGTATTCGCTCGTCTTGTGTCACGCCTTATTAGTTTTTTAACCTTCCTGTTAAGTGCCTGACACTCAGATGGCGTCATGTTCTGCTGTTCTCGTCTCCTCGTCATCTCGTTCAGAGTTTCGCCTGAGAGCTTCGACTTACGTCCATTGCTCTTTTGTCGAAAGTAATTCTGGCCTACCTCGCGGATGACACGCACCAGACCATTGGTGGCGTCGTCAATGCCCTGCCTGGTTTCCAACATGGCAAATCGGTTCTGTAGTTCCAGCTGGAAGCTTTCGCAACCAGCTTCGACCTGAGGCAAAGTTGGTCTAAGAGTCGACTTCATTAACCGCGATCGTTCTATTTTAGTGTTAATATTCAGGGTGCCTCTTACCAGGCGGTGATCACTTCCAGTGTTTACCCTGTTGATCACGGAGACATCCCTAAATATTTGGCGCTTATTGGATAAAATGAAGTCGATCTCATTCATCGCTATGTTATCGGGGCTTCGCCAGGTCCACTTCCTTTGGGGCTTTTTCTGGAAAAATGAATTCATCAGAAATAATCGCTGAGCCTCGAGGAAGTTTACCAGCATTTGTCCCCGATGATTTCTGCGCCCATAGCCGAATTTTCCTACCCTCGATTCACCATCTTCTTGTACTCCCACTTTGGCATTGAAGTCACCCATAACAATTGTGTAGAAGGTATTGGTACGAGACATAGCTTTCACTATGTCTTCGTACATGGCTTCGACCTCTTCGTCAGTGTATGTAGACGTTGGGGCATACACTTGTATAACCTTCAAGGCATACCTCTCGGTTATCTTTAAGACAAGGTATGCCACCCTCGCCGACACACTGCCAACCTCCACGACATTGCATCTGAGTGACTTGTGGATCAAAAAGCCGACGCCACCTTGGGATGGTTGGTGTCCTTCTCGGAAGTAGAGTAAGTGACCGGCATCTAGTGTCATCGTGTCCTCGCCCTGTCTTCGGACTTCTGATAGACCTACTATATCCCAGTTAATACGACTTAACTCTACTTCCAATTCTGTCAGATGTTCGTCCAGCCGCAGAGAGCGTCCATTATACGTGGCCAGAAACAGTCGCCGTTTGTGGTACCCTGCCGTAGCCCGGGGATTCTTAGCACCCCCCATCGCACCGTTACCATGGCCGGTACCGTGGCCAGGAATAGTGTGATTACCGGGAATTGGGGGCCGTGAATTTTTGTCGTCGCTCATAGGGGGGTTTTTGCCTTAGTCACCACGCTTGGCAGGCGGGTTGGTGACCGCAGTGGCTGGACATCTTTCACTAATAGCGCTGCTGCCCGCTATCAGGATTTGCATTTTCGGATTCCAGCATTTGTGTGGTTATACCGCCACGATTTCGGTCGCCAGAGCCTCGTTCGTTGATTAGCAGGATGTACCACGAGCAGGTGAGGTTGACGATAGAGAGCCTAGGTTGTTATCAGCTCCCCTTAAATTTAATAAGTAATATTTATTACTATCATAGTATAAAAGTCCCGTCTACCTGTTTATTTTAAAGAAGTATATAATATGGTTTTCATGTAGGTACCTAAAGATTAGATTGAGCGCCGCGCTCCGGCAAGGAAATTTGTTAGGGAAAGGAGAATTGAAAAAGGAAGCTCAACGCGTTCGGTTGAGTTTGATATGAGAAATCGGACGCGCTAGACGTAATAATATCAACATCGATGATCTATATTAATATTATAAATGAAAAAGCAGCTGTATGTTCGATTATTTTGATGAAATTTGGCATGCAGCAAGCTTGATCCCCAAGCCGTCCTTGGGGACAAAGGTTTCTTACCGTAAACCGTAACAGGCTGTGAATGTCCCACTGCTGGGCTAAAGGTCTCCTCTCACTTTTTTTAAGGAGAGGGTATGGAGTTTATTCCATCACGCTGCTCCAGTGCTTTTTTCCTTTTCAAAAATTGTACAAAATAATTCATTAACTCAAAAACGTCACGTAGGAATATATTTCTTAATAAAGTATTTCATTGTGCTTAATTTTGTAAAAAACACAAAAAAAAATATTACTAATACACTATTGAAACGAAATATCTAACGTAGATAGATATGGTAGTCACCGTCGTTACTACCATATCAATAAAAAATGAGCCCGAAATGCGATCGTTTGGGTATGACGGTACCGCTTTTTTTATTATTGATTTTAAATATTAATGAATAAATGACCAAAATAGGACACCATTTTAAATATGCTATAGTACCTAAAGTCATTTAAAAATGGAGAAAATAACAAATGATTTCATTATATCCAGTAAGTATATAATAAACGCATGAAAATGAGCGGGGGCTTATTTTCAACATTCTTCTATTGACAAATTACACAAGAGGAACTATAGAGTGGCACAAACGGATCGCTTTAGAAATATGAAGGTACGTGCTCGTAGGTACTATCTTAATAATTACCAATATTGTTTACTTACTTGGTAATTTTCTATTTTAAAATAAAGGCTTAAGTAAAGTTAAAACAGTAATTACGTGCTGTAGTACAACTATTTATCTACTTGTGTATGAAATAAATGTTAACAGTCTCAGTCCTCCGGGGAGTAATAGCGGTCGAGATCTGACCGCAACTTTATTGTATTAAGTACATACGTTAAAATATAGTTATACTATGATAAAAAGTAATTTAAACTTTACCTGACATTTTCCAGGTAACATATTATTTTACTATGCATTAAAACTTTACATTTCGTACTCTATTGGGTTGGCTACAATAAATTGAATAGAATATTTTATGAAATCCTACTAATATTATAAACGAGGGAGTGTGATTGTTGGTTTGTCCTACTTTTATGACAAAGCAGAATAAATGTTAGACGTGACTGCATAAACTGTGTAAAATATTGCATATACGTAGCTTACGGAAAAAAATGTCCACGCAAAGTCCACGGACGTTCTTTTTTAACTTCTTTAAGGTTAAAAAGTAGAGAAAAGAATGAAGAGAAAAGGACGGGGGAATACCTGAAAAACTTTTTACTTACTCAACCTGTGTTTCGTATTAAGTACCTTGGGATAAGCAGTCTTATAAGTTATTTACTAGACCAAAAGTGGCAGTCTTAAAATACCTCAATAACATTTACTCGTAGTTCACAATATGTAGTGAGAAAAAACTTTATATACTTAGATCTTTTACTAAATATTAATATACTAAGATTTCTTAGATAAAATTTACGGACAAGAAATTAACCAATTATTTCTCATATTTTAAACAATTACGTATTTAAAGAAATTGGTACATTTATCAATAGGTCTTTTAATTAAGTAACTATCGTAAAATTAAAAGTAAGTAGATAACAATGATACTGCTGTAAACAATGGGCTATTCAGAATCCTATGCTTAAGATTTTCTTTCCATTAATTAAACAAGAAAGCAGATCGGCTAGATAAAAGGACTATAAATCTAAATGATGAATAGGTGAGCTCGTTCCGCGGATCAGAATTGTAAATTGCTTATTTGTGCGTATTTGCGGTGGCTGCCGATAGCATGGGCTTACTGATAAAATGTATTTTGCAAGCTGACAGTTTGAAGAGAGTTCCAGCAGTCGAAATTGCTATACCAAGGTATTGGTTGAAATTAGTTTCAAAATTCATTTTGAAACAATTAATATTTCATGACCAAAAAAAAGTTAACAAATTAGATAATTCCAGAATCTTCTAGGCCTTTAATTGAATCCTATATTTTACCGCCAAATACCAATGTTTGTATTTATATATTTGTGTCTCACTTTGAAGGGTGAGTAAGCCAGTGTAACTACATACAAGGGACATAACATTTTAGTTCCCAAGGCTTGTGGCATAGTGGCGATGTAAGGAATGGTTAATATTTCTTGTAAGAACGCTATAGCGTCTATGTCCATGGGCGGTGGTGACCACTTACCACCAGATCAGCGCATTTGCATTCCGTTTACCTATTTTTTTTAAGAAGTCGACGTTTAACTTATTACACAAGAATATAAGTGTGTGCGTCATCACAGGTGCAAGATAATCTATGAAATAAATATACAACTCAGTTCATTTTCCTATATTTATTTCGTTTAAATCTATTTGGGATTACTGATAAAATCGGCTTTCGCTCGTTGTCAACTACGGATTCAACCACACTCCATTGTTGATTATAGATAGTGGTTTTTTAATTACGAACTGGAAAGGAACTGACCTTTATATAAGTGAAATGATAATTAACAATTAATAACATTTTAAAAATATTTGTTTGCAAATTATTTTGCCAGTTTTCTATTTAAGATAATATAATATATATATATATATATTAAATCAAATATTTGATTTGAATAAATAATAAATTATAATTACGAATATTTTATAATTTACGATGTCTTCTAAAACAAGAAAAAGACTTCAAAACGATAACAATAATTTTAGTTCAGTCATTGGGTATGTTCTGACTTACAAAATTTCAAGGAGTGCTCAAATTTAGTTCATTAATATAGTTTAGTATCCTGATTTTATATCCAGATTGTCTGCCATTAGCGCCGTCTTTAAAAATTGTACCACAAAATAGTTTTCTGAAAACATTTTCTTTCCAGTGTCATTTACGTACATTAGTACTTAGTTTGAAAGATATAAAGTATAAAATTTCCTGCAACTTTTGTGGGGAAATTTTTTGAATCAGATAAATGGTTCACGAGTTAACAAAGGGAATACATAAACGATTTAATTATTGCCAGTTGAATTATAAAATATACACATAAATAATACAGGTACATTCTCAGCGTAAAGGGGTGACTAGAACTGGTATGGATTAAATCATATTTAATAATTATCAATAAATAACAGATTCAAAACAATGATGTTGTCAAAGGTTTAAAGAAGTCTACACACCAAACTCGACGACTTGCTGGTACGAGTTATGTTGTTAGCGGCTTAATCGGCGGCTTCACATCTCATTACTAATCGGAAAACTTTGTAGGCGGCAGGAAATGTGCAACTTCTTTTGGAAGTTAATGATTGCTATAATTCGAGAGTAGCTAGGCAATGCAGTGCGTGCACAAGTCAGGGACATGTCCGCCGACATGCGGGCCTCTTAAAAACTTTCACGACATTTTTAAATGCGCTCGTAATTCAGTTTAATGTTATATGCGGTCTAGTTCGTTACGACTTACATTATGTTTACACATACATTCATTCAATATATTTTATATTCAAATATATGTATGTGTAACTAAATCCAAAGTTTGTCTTTCCCTGGGCGAAAAGTGAATAAACCCTCTAATAGAGGCAAAAATATGAGGTGCTTTGGAGTTTCCAATGTTTTATATCATTTCGACAGTGTTCTGTTCTGAGAGTTACGCTGAGGCAATTTCACGCCCTTTCATACGGCTGTCAGGACTATGCTAATTCCCTTGTTCCAAGGCGTTGCGAAGTACTGTGACGAACGTACTCAATTAGAACAGTTACGTTAATTGCCTCCTTTAGCGAATTAATTGATAGTTTATATTAAATACCATTTACGTTAAAATCTTTTAGATTATTATGTGAAAGTTAGGAAGTGAATAAGCAGTCGCCTACTATAACATTAATTTAGAAATATATCATAACTATTTATTCTCCAAATTAACTTACTTTTCATATTAGATATAAAAGCGATAGTTTGTTAGATGGACCCAATTTAAAATAAATAAAAGTTCATAAACAGTATCGAATTAACCATGTTTGGGCTCCTTTACCCTTTTCTAACCTACTATAAAAATTCTCCAGCTTAATATTATTGAAAATATTTTTCGTTATGTAGTTTAACTACCTACTGCTGCTTAATATAGATATATCAACAGAACTTTGAGTCGGAATCTCTTGATGTGCGTATATGTATAATAAAGTCATCATCAACTAGAGTTCATAATTAGTCGGCTGCCAAGTTTAAAGTGTACTTTATATGTAAATTTGAAGATATATAAAGATCAAAACCAGCATTCTGAGATCGCGGAAAATACACTTTAAGTTTGAATGGTTGAATTTAGTTAGATTTGAAATGCTAATTGCTTGTGGGTTACTTCGTAAAATAGTTGTTAAACATTTTTTTATAATTAAAATAAATGCCCGACAGTGGAAAGACTTTCTCTGCTCTTACTCTCGACATTCTTTCAACCAACACATGCAGTTTTGTCATAAGCATTTTTCATTACTTTGTCCGTTAAGATCTTGCAGCTTACACACTTAAATTGCTTCATGTACAAAACTTATTCTATAAGTTAACCAATTTAAAGTAAAAACATCTTAAATATCGTTGAAATAACACTCCCGATGCTCTTATTTCTTGAAAGCGAGTTTGAAATGGGAGCTATAAATTGACAAAACAAGAACATATTGGTACTAACAACATTTGGAATTAGGTTGGACTGAAATCCAATACAATCTTAAGGATAGGTTAATGGGGGAAATCGAAACGAACACTTTACATTCATCTTTATTTAGGAGAATCTAGAATATATTTATACATTAAAACTTAAAAAGGAAAACAAAATATATTTAACACTTTTATTCAGGTAATATAATTAAAATTTTTACCTTAATAGTCAGTTATATGTTAGTGCTGATATTTAATCATAATTTATTTTAGACGTCAATTTAAACATTAAGGCATTATTCTTCCGAGAACAATAGATCGTAATAATTACAACGGAATTGCGTGTAATGGAATTAATAACGGTAATTTGTAGCATAACAAAGCTTATTATCAAGGGGATATGATTTACACAATGGCTTGATTAGGTCCTATTCACATGTCGCGGTTACAATCAGTGACCCATAAATCAGTTTGGAGATAACATATGTGACGTGTCTCCATCACTAGGCCATCGATTTTGTAACTAGGGTTGTTACAAAATCGATAAAGAAAATTTTTTCTTTTAAATATAGGATATTTATTTTTAATAATGCACATTTAGTTAAGAAAATAAATGGTAACACATTTTATATATGAAAATATAAATAAAATATGGCTTATTTGAAGATTTTTATTTATTTTTAGATAATTAAAATATAATCATAAAATCAATTTTGCGTTTATTTCGGTCTTTTGTAATATTTTTGTAACAAGATCTATTGAACTAATTGTTACAAGTGTACTTAGTAAAAATTTTAAAATTAGGCAATAAAACTAGAGTATAAGGCAGCAATAATTTTACAACAAAGTATATTTGGTGGTAAGGTTTTGTACCACTCACTCACATATTCTACCAATAATAAGCAGCGATACTTAGTATTCTTGTGATCCAGTTTGAAGGGTGACTGAGAAGTGTAACTACAGAGTACTTATACGAAACTTTAACAAAAAGAATAAAAAATTTATAAAATGGAGTCCTATGAAAACGTACGAGACAGAATATATAGTGTAATAGTAGCAAGCAGTTCAAAAGATATACTTTTTTAAAACAGACACTCTCTGTTAGCGGTGACATCGTCGACATGGAATTATTGCTCTTGTTAACAGTGATTATAATTATGTAAGTTAGCTAATTTACATATAATTCCCATTTCCTTCATTATACACTAATTATGTAGTTTATAAGTAGCTTATAATTTATTATATAAGTTAAGTTAAGCTGTTATTTTTTTAAATTTTATAATAGGTAGGTGGACTCGCAAATGGGTCACGCTATAAGAAATACTAACCAACAATCTAAGGAACTAAAAAGTTTTGTCACTTTTGCCTGGAATTGTACTTGATAATGTAACAAACATGTACATGTAGTTTCGTATTTTTAAGTTCGTATGACATATACTATATATATATATATATATATATATATATATATATATTACAATTAAAGCAGTGGTACTTGTTATTGTGTGTTCCGGTTTGAAGGGTGAGTGAGCCAGTGTAATTACAGGCACAAGTGACATAGCATCTTAGTTTCCAAAGTGCATTGGAGATGTAAACGATGATTGACGTTTCTTACAATGCCAATGTCTATGGGCGTTGTTGACCACTTACAGGTGGCCCATATGCTCGTCCGCCTATCTATTCTATTCAATAAAATATCGTGGTTTGACAAATAATATAAAATTAAAAGTTAAAAATTTTAACTAATACGTCCAGTGTAAAGTAAAGGGCGTATTATTTAATTTCGTTGTGAGCCATCGTTTGACCGCGGGTCGGAAACGTTGGGGCACTTTGGGGCACGATAGGCCGAACCCGTTCGTCGGTTATTGCGAACATGTGTTTAAAATTGCCAAAATTGAAATTTGTGCTCTTGTAACAAATGTTGCATAATTATTATAGGACATGAAAAAAATGTGTTTATTTGTTGTTATGAAATAAAAAAAGATCTACATTAAATATATCAACAAAACACTTGGAAATTGGACCAATTATTTATTTCTGCGAACAAATTTAACACTAAATTAACGTATTTATTAATAGTTAGTAGTAAAGTAATAAGTTTATTATTTAAGTACGATTCGTCAAAGTTTATTAAAATATGGTCAAAGAAACTAAGTTTTACTGTTACAAGTTTAATAAAGTTATTGAAATAACTGAAGTCGTATCGCGGGCGTACATGAGCAAAAGTCTGTACAAGTGAGCAAAAAGGTAACCGCAAAATGTCTAGCGGAGCTCAAAAAGGCAGAGTTTCTGCGAAAGTGGCTCGAATCCGCGGGAAGCACTTTCTAAAAACATAAATCTTAAAACTTCATTACTTACCCTAACCGCAAGTTGGTTTTTCTTGCAACTCGCAACGAGGCAGCCGCCGATGTTTACGATTTAAAAGGTTCCAGACGTAAAATATTGCTGTTGGTTTTATTTCGGTACATTACACATATCTGAATAACGTTTTATAAATATAAATAAGTCTTTTTCAACAATATATATATATATATATATATATGTAATTCTATATATGATGAAAATATGGCATTGCTTATTTTACAATTGATATAAAATAAAATTAATTTTAATTTTTTTAAATAATTTTAGATTTTTATAGATATTTATCTTTTCTTCACACATAGCGAAAATCTTCAGAAAGGTACCTGCTGGATCGTAACGATATAACGCATCCGCGACCCCTCCCATGCTATGCTCTGTTCATGGCTCGTGGAGCTCTCCTCGAGGAGTGAAGGTAATCTTGCTTTCCCGCATTCCTTGCTAGTGCATAAGGCAGCGCAAGGCTATACCAGCTGCCGTCCTCCTCAGGCCCGTCTAAATAAGGACAAAGACCCCTACCTCACGATTCCACGGCCCCTGGGTTACGCCCTATCTTTTAAGTCTCGGGCCTGTACACGGACGCAATAGTCAACAATAGCAACGTGTTTAGGAGGCAGTAGTCCCAACCCGGGGCAAAGGCCATCTCATTTAAGGAGAGACTTTTGAGCTAAGTTACCCATGCTGCACCATAGTGCAGTTTGATATCATGATGTAAGTTGCAGATTATGAATTGATTATGAAAATTAATTTAAACCACAATATGATATTTGGAACATTTTAGACAGATATGATATCAATTTCAAACGAATTTTATCCAACAGGTAATATAGAATTATGAACAAACAATTTGTATTTAAATCGATCCGTTTCTTTTTTTCCAAAAAAAAAAATCTGCGTAAAGCGTAGATGAAGTAACTCTCAAGCTTGTCATGAATTTGACAATGTTGGCAGACCAAAGTTACCGAAGATAAATTTTCAAATGTTAAAATTAAACAACGGGTTTGATATGGTCATTCTAACGAGAGTAACAATTGCATCTTTTATGAGATTTTAATAAACCAAAACTTAATTAAATATCATGACATGGACATGCCAACTATTGTTACTCAAGCATCAAACAAACTATAACGGGGTTGCATTCTTTTGATTTAAAATGCATAATCAGGTGGTGATGGTTGCAGTATACATTGTATAAACTCATGGCAGCTACGAGAAGGTTCTTATTATTTTAGTTTGTATTTGATTATTATGAAATATAATTTTATTTTACGATGACTGACCTGAATCTGATCATAACTTTATATAATATCTGATCATAACTTTTGTTTTCGTGTACTTAATAAAAATGGACCTCTTATCGGATTAAGATCGTGATTATCTATCACAGCTTATTAGTTTTTGATTCTGCTGGATAAATAGAGTAAGGTAAGCGTGACGCGAAAATACATATTTAAACACATATTTACACGTTTATCGTTCACTTCGTCAAATCGACCCGTTTGATTGAAAAATAAATATGGTTAAAGTTGTAGCAATAAGACAAACGTAAAACGCACTCCGTCATTTTTTTGATTGGCACAGAAACTTAATGAAATAAGTTATTTGTCTGCAGTATATATTACCATACCATGAAATTGTTGATTGCTCTTCTTAAATAATATTCGAACTAATGCAAAATAACGGCGGCCAAGTACGAGTAACCGCACTCCGTAACCGTCTAATAGACGCCACAAGTTTCGAGTCTGTAGAATTTATAGCAAGGAACTGAAATTTTTAACTGTATAGTTTCCACAGCAGTCTTTGATGTTAATTTTCATAAAAGCCATTCTTACAAAAAGTTTATTATTATTATTACTTATTTCCTGCGTCTAAAATTTGTAGGACTTGTAGTTAAAAAATAGGAGCTATGTAGTTATGATATCTGGCAACGTCTCTTGATAATTTTTGTGAAGAGTTTTAAGTGCATGTCCTACAATAAACTATAACATAGCTGATAAATTTTGAATTTGTGGGACCTATAGGTGACACATTGAAACTTCTCGAACATTTACTCCACTGCACGACGCTCCTTTCTGCAACCTCTTAGGAATTTAGTTTCGGAAAACCTTTTTTTTAATTTATATATGATATATTATAAGTCGCTTAAATTTCAATTAGATTTAATGAAACCTATATTGCTTTTATTAGCTGATATTATTTATTTATATTTTACTAGCCGACCCAGGTTGGTTGGCGTTCTATGGGGGAGGCTTTCGTCCAACAGTGGACAGTAAAAGGCTAAAAAAAGGCCGTCCCGACAGCGTAGGCATGAAATAACAATTATATGTATTAGTTTTTTTTTTGTTAAAATAATTCCTGGATACTGATCACAGTGCCACTTACTAATCTAAACCATACAGGGTCTTACTCAAATACACACAAAATTTTTTTTTCAAAATCGGCTCACCCGTAGCTTAGGAGTTCACTGACATACACACGTACCCAAGAATTATATATAAAGATGTGATCAGCTTATTGCTTAAGGCGAATTAAAAAAAATATGATTAGAGTCCGTCTTAAAACCATTGTAATATAAAAGTTCCATATTAACTAGTTTAGTTGTTGCGTAATTCCAATAAATAAGAAACAAACAAAATTTTACTTTTTTATACTATTTTTTAAGAAAACTTTCATAATCGGTAGCAAATACCTTGGGTAGGGGTTTTACGAAGTCTAAAAACTCTTTTGCTTCTCAGCAAAGATCTCTCCTTTTAACGATCTTCCGTTATGTCATTAGGCCATCTTTAGCCCACGTCAAGATTTTACGGGCACTTTAAAGGCTTTCTAACTGACCTCTGCTTACGAGGTTCTTATAGGAGGTCATTATACGATCGTAAAAATAATGGAGCATCAGCAAAATATTAAAGAAGATGGCTGCTGACAATTTTGTCATAAAAAGGATTTTCGTTTATTGAAGGCTTTTAGTATGAACGATTATGAAATTGGTATTCATGTAAAATATAGTTAATATATTTGTATATAATATAAAAAATGAAATATTTATTTTACATTCATAAATATTTTAAAATTCTGGAAATATTTTAACAATTGATGACGAGCTTATTTATTTTTTAAGATTATAAATAATTAAATTACAAAATTAATTATATGGCAAAATGCAGAAGCTTACCGCAGCAGCAAAGTACCGTTGAGTAATTATTCCTACTTATAATTTTTACTATGCCATTGTTTTAGGTAGCACAATTTAAGGGTAAAATTTAAAATTTATGTGCATTTTTAATCAAAGAATGAGATTATCAATTCGACCTATTTTTTATGTATGTCTTCGTCGATTGTAATTTTAATTTTTTTTTCAAAGGGGTAATGCTGCTAGCATTCCACGCGGTCATGATTTGTAAAGTAGATATTTTTAATTTTTATTTGTATTACCTTAATGTAAAGTATTCTTATCTAAGAAGAAACCCTATGGTTAGGAAAATTAAGTTTAACATATGGGTGGCTACTAAATAATATGATAGTTAAGCTCAACGTAAACATTTACAAAAATAGTAGACTTGCGTTTAATGACAATAACAATGACATGATCTTGGGATTCGAACCCAGGGCCACTGGATATTCACTAGTCGCTAGAAAAACGGGTCAGTCTATCAGTCAGATAATTAGTCAGTATGTATTTCCTGTTTTCTATAAAATTAAATAAATAAATATTTCCTTACCCAAGAGGGGGAGCCAGGAGACCCTTGGTGTACTAAGGGTCTCCTGGCTCCCCCTCTTGGGTTTGGCTTGCCCTGTAGGGCAACCTAGTTTGGGCTCCTGTCTCCCACATATAACTGTATTTATATATATATATATATATATATATATATATATATATATATATATATATATATATATATATACATTGTCTGTGGGAGAGAATAAATAAATTTATTATTATTAGTATTATTATTATGTACATAAATTTATGAATAGTACTAACCTCCTATGAATATTATGAGAGGGTGAGCGCTACAAAAATTTTACATCGATTTTAACACCACCCGTTACGTAGACAGATGAATTTTCAAATCATACAAACTTGAACACTTTCTAAATCGAAATGATACAAGTTTTGTTGAAATTACTCGCTTATGGTTTACTTGGTTGTCTTAAGTCTGATCCTCCGCTGTCGGGTTCCTTAACAATAAGGAATAGTACTTCTAGAGAGGGCAATTTTATTTCATGCTCTTTGTTTCCAAGCTTCTACGTCGGAAAAGTGAATAAAGTTTAAATTAATTGGTGAAGCTGCTTTGCGATAGGATGTGTTTACTTTGAAAAGGTTATTTTATTAGGAATGTTACCAGTTATTTCCCATGTCTTTGTTAAAAGCATAAATATTATAAATCTTAAAATACATTCGTTATTAGTAGCATAAAAGCGTGCTAATTCCGAATAAGTGATAATTAATCTTGGTGAAAAAATGCCTTTTTTACGTTCTAGTTATGTGGTAGGTGTGAATGGGTTAAGGGAAAATCTCAAAAATAAGTTTGAAGTATATCGAATTATTATACTTAATAGGAATAGGTTCCGTTAAGAAGAATAAACAAGAAATATTAATTATTAACACATATTATAAGTAAAAATTGTAATAATTAGTTATGTTTGAATATATTATTAATAATTTTTACTTCAAAGCATAATATATTACAATTATATCAGAGCTTAATCTTAATATATCGCGTGGAGAGAAATCTGATCTCTGACTTTGTTGTGGTGAGAGTGGATACAAGCGTTGGTTACTAAGCGACACGGACGTAGTGTTCTGGATTATAGTGACAACTAGGAAATAAGCGGTTTTATAAAGTACGGTTGATTATATATATATACTTTAATTTTTATTTTATTTAACTGTGATAGGGCTTTGTGCAAGCTCGTCGGGGTAAGTACCACCCACTCATCAGATATTCTACCGCAAAACAGCAATACTTGATATTGTTGTGTTCCGGTTTGAAGGGTGAGTGAGCCAGTGTAATTACAGGCACAAGGGACATAAAATCATAGTTTCCAAGGTTGGTGGCGCATTGGCTATGTAAGCGATGGTTGACATTTCTTACAATGCCAATGTCTAAGGGCGTTTGGTGACCACTTGTCATCAGGTGGCCCATATGCTCGTCCGCCTTCCTATTCTATATAAATAAAAACTGTATATATAGAATAAGGTTAAATATGGATATGCATAAAGGATGACTGAATAAACAAATGGACTGTGATCGATGATTTCGATTTATAAATTATATCGTTTCCAGATATATTCAGTTGGTTCCATAAAATATATACTGCATGTATTGGTCACGGAATTAATATTCAGTATCGGTTCTGCAAAAGTGCAAATAAACATGTCATTAGAAATCTTGTGAATTGTCGTTTTTCTATATTCTTTATTATTTTTTTCCTTAGTCTAAACGATACAATTTTTCCAAAATGTAGTATATATATACTCGCTGACCCGTGCCCACTTCGTTGGGCGGTAAACGAATTCGATTTGCCGAACTTAAATTGTCTCACGTATTTGATATTTTAAATTATCTCTTAAACTATGCCACCAAGAAACAAACTGTAAAAAAAATTATACTATAAATTAAAAAAGTTTATATAAAACGAATTTTATATAAACAAAATGTCCTTGGTAATAAATTAATTTATTTCTAAATAAATTGACGTGTTGTATATGGAAAACACCGTCTAATAGAAATATCACTCAATAGTTTACAACACGATGGCTTTTCCATACCTATGTCGTATTATCTCTTTAACCATTGGTCCAAATTATATGCAGTAAAAGGGAAAATCTTTTGTTTTAAACACTTGAGGCGATAAGTTTACTTATTTTGATAATAATTCATAATTTTTGATAATGTGTCCAATAAACATGACCTAACGATTTAAATTATATTTTTTATATAAAAAACTACTTTTTGTGACTTAAATATAAAACTTAGGCATATGCTGTCGCTGACTGTAGGCATTATCAAGTTCTACAACTTTTCTCTAGAACTCAATCATATATCTCTCATCGTTAAGGCAGCGTTCGTAGGAAACGTTTTCGTTCGACCGTTTTTTCTCCGACTAACTTTGCAAATCCCACTACCACGAAAAAGTCTTTTCATTTTTCGGGTTAATATATAACCTTACAAATGATGTAGCTTTCTATTGGTAAAAGAATTTTTAAAATCGGTTTGGTCGATCCAGAGATTACCCCCTACAACCTCACAAACTTTACCTCTTTCTAATATTAGATAATATGAATGATTCAAGAATTATTAAGAGTAAAGTTTAGAATACCAGATTATTTACTCACCATCACATTAAGTGTGTGCATGCTTTGTTGGGTCGAAATGGCATAAAATTTAGCTGGAAGGTTTGAGCCACAAATACTAACACATGAAGTTAAATAAATGCTTTGGAAAAAAAGTGCTTTAATAGGAATATGAATACTTTCGAAATATTCGTATAAAGTAGATCTATCTATCTATTTATTTTTAGAACAATGCTTTTGAGCTTAAATCGCTATTTTAGTGACCGCACTTAGATAAGCTTTAGAATGGTTTTAGCTATCAACAATACGACCTTTCGGGTCGAGTATAGTCGTATGGCAACGGTTCCAAGCCTTAACAGAGATGACTATCAAACTGATAAATCAATTTACTTAGGTCAGCGTAGAACAATAAAACGTTTACCTACTTTAATTAAATACAGAAAACAATAAACAAAAATAAATGAAACTTCGACTCGAAATGCTATAAGGAATGCTATAGGATTATTTAATTGTTTAAATATTTATAAAGAATTACATAATAGCGATTTTTTCTCTAAATATTTTAAGTTAAAAAGTTTAATGTAATGAAAATGATTGCGTAGCACAAAGATCAAAACCCAGCCATTATTATACATGTAAAATGACAGTAACAGCCTGTTTATGTCCCACTGCGGCGCTAAGGCCTCCTCTCCCTTTTGAGGAGAAGGTTTGGAGCTTATTCCACCACGCTGCTCCAACGCGGGTTGGTAGAATAAACATGTGGCAGAATTTCAATGAAATTAGACACATGCAGGTTTTCTCACGAAGTTTTCCTTCACCGTCAAGCACGAGATGAATTATAAACACAAATTAAGCACATGAAAATTCAGTGGCACTTGCCCGGGTTTGAACCTACGATCATCGGTTAAGATTCACGAGTTTTAACCACTAGGCCATCTCGGATGTAAAATTATTATTTGTAAAATTTGTTATATAACAATATTTAATAAACGACAATGATATGTTGTAAAAAGAAATAAATAATAAAGTGTTGAAAATGAAAAAGATTGTCATGCTGTATTATTTTGCAATATCAAACGTAGGTATTCCTTTCTAATCTCTTCCTTTTTAACTTACAGTTTTTACTACTTAGATCTTCTATAAAAAAAACGATAGGTAAGGCGCATTCGAAATCAGTATCGATTGTTGAAACAATAGCGTCTGGCTGCCATATTGCTATCGGCACGGACAATTCAATTTCCAATTAAGGGCATTTCTTTCTTTATGAATATTAGAGTTCAAAGTATTTAATAAAACGGTTCAGTTCATTAAATGCTATTTCATACGCCCCGAATATAAACGTTCAATGGTTTGTATTTTATCTTTTCAGTTTTTATGTATTTTCAGTGGTATCTTTGAATAAAGTGTATTTTTATAGTTTTTTAACGAAATTCTTGTATAATGCATAAGGGTTTCCATTAAACTATTTTTTTATATATTTTAAACTTCGCTGAGCCATGACGTATTTAATTTTTAGTAACTGCGAGTGTATTTATTTTCGGTTGTCAAAACGATATTTGTATAATATAGTATGAATAATTTTTAAAAAAGAATGTTTTGCTTTAATCCTAATTTAACTTTCAATTATTTTATACCGTTTATCTAAACTTACGTGTACTTACTTAAATTAAAATATATTAACACCAACTTGCAAATAAAGTTTAAATTTGTTTATATTTATTATATGTAGGTAATCGTTAAATTCGATAAGTCCGTTAATCAAGTGTTCTGCTCGATGTTTTGACGTCTAATATTCCGGTTATAATGACTTTTAGTTCCCATGACGCAACATCTAATAAACCGCGGGAGACCTCGAGCTTCGAAATTAAGTACACATTAATTGACAATATGGCGCTCGTTAATTCGACCCCAAATCTAGCTGTTGCTCTGAGAAATAGTATTTAACTTGTGGAAATGCTAACGAACCTTGCTCCCAACTCGCCCCTTTTGTCCCAACGCCTGTTAGAGATTGTTAACTACACTCTCTATAGAATTATGTTCTAAACCTACATTTAAAGTTTGGGACTCATTGTAGTATAGTTATATCAAGCTGATTAAACGCTTGAGATTTGACCTCTCATGTACAAATCTATAACATTTCACATTATTTCTGTATTACTAGTTCTAAGTGTGAGTTATTGAATATAGTTTATCAGGTCCTAATTGAGTGTGTGCAGAATTACTTTGAAGGCCTTTCCTTATCTAGAGAATCAAATATCATCATCATCATCATGATGAATTATGCAATTATGCAATTGGCAAATGACTCTACTCTACCTGATGGTAAGTGGTAGTAGAGTCCAAACGCGACGACGGCCAATAGAATGTTAGTTACTTACAATCTACGATTAAATCCATGAATAAAAAAATACTAAATGTGGTTTGAAAAATGTAATTTATATTTAAGAATAGATACAATTTTTAGTTCAGTCGAAGCGTGATGTAGATTTTATAATTTTTAGCTTTTCTAAAAAAACATATCGCACCGGCAGGTTTTGAGATTGCTACGCTCTAATATACAAACTTATCAGCTTTATATGTATGGATGTATGTTTTGCTTATGACTGCTATGATGCAAGCGGGTTAGCTATCTATGGCCTATAAAATATACTACAATTTTTTTTTCCTTAAAAATTTCTACGATTCTTAGTTTTTTGTTAGGTACAAAACTAGGAAACAAGAAAAAACTTCTACGAATCGTAGTGTCGGATACAATATATATTCTCTGCCAACGAGAGAGTTTGAAGTTTATACTTCCGCGAAGCAAAGTTAATGGACTTGGAGATTGAATTTATATGTTGCAAATCGAAAGATAAAAATTTCTTAAGATATTCCGTTGTTTTAAATTGAACAGACAAAGAACGTATTTTATGTATAGATGAATTTAAAAACATAAGTCAATGCATTTATAAAAAAAAAAGCTAGAGGTTCCAAAATTTAACGGTAGTTCACATTCTGGATTTTTTTTTTAAATTAATATTTACCGCATTTTCTATATATATATATATATTTAGTTTAGTTGGTAAATTTGGATCGAAGTTGATTTATTTATTTATTTTGAACAAATTAGACATATCATAAACAATATATACGATAGTAACTACAATAGTATACTGTGTCGTAGTTACTAACGCCCTCCAATTCGACAGCACATTTATTTCTTATTTGTTCATTGCAAACATACAAATAAAATATCATTTAATTTAACAAAATATAATATATACATATATACATCTAAATATATATACTAAAAATATTTGTAAAGTGTATAATAAGGAAGGGATGGGGTAGGAAGAAAAAATAAGTTAGGTCAATGTTATATTAATCGTTTTAGTAATATAATAATTCAGTCTTATTATAGCCCAATTGAGAGGCCATTTGCATCTTACACTGGTAAGTCGTAAGTGAGAAAGTATTGATCTTCTTATTTATTCTATTATATAGAATCGAGCTAAAGTAATTGTATTGTTGACTTGCTATTGCTGATTTAAATGGAATGGTCCGGCAAACCCTATCACTTTTGTTAGATACAAACTTAGTATTATAAGGAATATTTTTATGCTTATGAATAATTGTTTGCAGTATATACAGTTCACGCACTGTGAGAACTTTACAGGATTTATATAGTTCAACTGTAGGAAAACAAATAGTCTGAGAGATCATAATTTTTAATAATAGTCTTTGTGCTCTCTCTAATCGAAGTATATTGATCTTAACAGCACCTCCCCTCGCTGTGATGCAGTAAGTGATATTAGACTGCACAAGTGCGTAATATATAGTTTTTGAAGTCTGGAAACAAACAGACAGAACAGCCCTAAGATATCTAAATATATACATTATTTTCCTTACGTGAAATTACAGATTGAATGTGATCATTCCAATTTAGCCCCTCATCTATCGTTACTCCGAGATACTTAATGGTCTTAGTGCGAGAGATTTAATAACAGTTGCAAGGAACAGTAGCCTGGTATTCAGAACAATTATGAGCGACTATAGAAAATGACATAGCCGGTAAAGTATAGCTGGAGTCAAAAGTCATATAATGAGTTTTATCTATATTAAGAGTCAATAAGTTACAGGACAGCCATTTCATTACGATAGCAAGGGCCAACTCTGCCTTATTTCGAGCATCTGACCAATTTTCACCATGGACAATTAGTGAGGTGTCGTCGGCATATGTTAAGATTTTGCAATTTGGTAATTTAAGCCTGCACAGATCATTAATTTAGACCAAGAATAAAGTCGGCCCGAGTACGCTGCCTTGAGGAACACCATAGAACATATCTTCATCATCACTTACTTGATTATTTATAGAGACATATTGAGTCCGTTCACTACGATAACTTTCGAAGATACTTAAGGCCAATCCTCTGACACCAATTCTATCCAATTTCTGTAGTAATAAAGGTATAGAAACGGTCTCGAATGCTTTCGATAAGTCCAGAAAAATGCCAATCGTGTCGTTAATCATTACGGCATCTTCCGTGGATCTGCTAGTTCTGAACCCGTATTGATTATTAGCCAATATGCCAAAATTGTTTAAATAAGAGATAAGCCTACGTTTAAGGAACTTTTCCAGTACTTTCGAAAAAGTGGTCAGGACCGAAATGGGTCTGTAGTTATTGACATTGTCTTTCGCTCCTTTCTTATGAATAGGGTGGACGATGGCCTGTTTAAAGACCCTGGGGAAAACTCCTGTAGTCAGGCAAAGATTAAAAATATATGCAAGCAAAGGGGTAAAAATAGGCTCAGAAGTTTTTACAATAGATGTTGTAATGCCGTCCCAACCCACCGCACAGTTATTTTAGGCCGAAAATAATAGATCTGATTTCGGTTTCATCGACGTCATCTAAAACCATTGAGTTAGACATAGGAAGAGTATTGGGGAGGTATGGGCTACACTTCTGCTGTGGGACTATTGTACTAGAAGCCAATTTTTTTCCAATATTAAAATTATTAAATTTTAGGTATATTACCAAACAATATGACCAATTTCCAAGTATTTTTGTTGCTCTTCCTAGCTTTCTCAAATTCGTTGCATTCGTATTCGGACTTAATTTTTTTTAATAAATTATTGCAGAAGTTTTTGTAACGGATATATGTTGTTTTTAAAACAGTATTGTCTGGATTTTTTTTATTTTACTTATACAGCTTATCACGATTGCGAATGAAACGAAGTAATTCAGGGGTGATCCAAGCCTTGATTATTCTTTTCCTGCTAGAAACAGGAATAAGACGCGTGTGATTTTTAACGATGGAAGACACTGTTTCCACAAGTTGCGAGGCAGATTTCTCCGGGTCAGTTGAATTAGAGATGGCCGAAAAATCACAGATCGCAAGATCAGCAACGATAGCGACCTCATTGACACGAATATAACCACCAGTCGGAAGCGTCAAACATAACAGTGGTGGTGTTTTTGTTACTTCTTAGGATGACATGATTAAGACACTTCTCATTTGAGTTACATATGCAGGCAGCATTCCATGGATGGCAGAGATGTTAAGGTAATCATCCATACGGGGATCCTTAATAGCTGGGTTAATATTAATGTTTATATCTCCAATGATTGCTGCTGTTTTATAGCTCGATAAACTATGTAGGACTTTATCAAGACTGTCAATAAATGAAGAAATGTTCTTGTAAGAAAGTGAGCAGTAAATGGCTACTAGAGCAATATCAGAAAGTCTTGGGCTACTACGGTGATAGCAGACAAGTAAATGTGCTAAGCAGAGACATTTTGATGGATGCGTGACGTGCTTGGATAAAAGATGAAACGAGAACGTGAGAGTCAGTTAAGAAGTACCTTACTACCTTAATAGAATAACCCTTGATAGAAAAAAGCTAAAAGAAACACGAACAAAGTGAACAGAAGAATATTCCAAGAGTGTTAGGGATAAATGTGCGAGTTCTAAGGCAAGACAAGAGCTATAAAAGATGGCTGAAGTGTAAGATGACATTTGTAAGAAGAAGGTAACTGGAGAATGAGTTGAGACGACATGAATGTGAAGTGAAAAACATTCTGCGTTGGCGCCCAATTAGTGACATAAGAGCAAGTTAATGATAATGGGATAGGCTTCCTAAACTCTTACTAAGGGATGGCATAATGACAGTAGCTTTTGCAGACAATTATTGTTTGATCACTTACGAGTGATTCTATAGTTTTTTTTGGAGACACTGTGATCGTGTGGTGAAACGACGATTTTAATCAAATCAAGACTTACATGCCGGGTAATATTAATAAATATTAACATGATAAATGAAGTATTGACTGTGTAAAGGTCTAATATCAATTATCAATAGCAACTAGAATAGTGGATACATTTGCACAAAAGTTTGTGTAGACATAACGATGACATGTGCGTTGCGTGTGTGGCTACCATTATTCGGCAAAATTATTAGGTATGAAACAGATAATAAAAGATAGCCTTCATACATGTTGTTTATTTATTTTTGATATATCTACGTGGGAACACGTCGGCTATTGTATGTAATCACATTTAGCTTCCTCGTGTAGGCGTCGCGTCAGGAAAATATTTCATTCGTAACACCAATGGGACGTGACCGGGCTAAGTCTTTGTCCCCAAACAAACCCTTTTAACAATCCATGAGTCCGCAATAAGTTAATAAAGGATGTATTAGTTTGAGAATAATATAATTAAAACGTAAAGTTGTTACGTTTATTTTATGTAATTTAAACATTTCAACTATTTAATAAATTTGTTTCGTTTGTGTAACTTGTCCCAATTTATTTATTACCGTTTGATAAGTTATATTGCCGAAATAGTTAATTGAATTTTAATTAATTAAATTTTTGTTTTATTACTGTTATAATAATAAATTTATTTATGTTAGAGAAGTTAAAGGTTGATTCGACTAGAAACAAATCTGATTTTTTTTTCTGATAAGATCATTTGTGACAATAAAAGTTTGTATATACTGGGTGATTTTAGACGTGATTGTAAAACTCTTTAAAATCATTTAATGAGCCAGGTTTTTTTTCTAGAAACATTATTGCTAATCAAGTTGCATGATGTATTTTGAGTTTAGCTGGCTGGAACTCGAATTAAAAAAAAAGATTGCGGGTTAAAACCCGTGCAAACAGTACGGGGTTTGCATGTCTTAATGTATGTAGTTAAATTTCTTCCCGACACGCAAACATTTACAAAACCGCTTTCTTTTGTATCTTTTTTTAATAGAAGTGTTGTTATTTACTTCAAGCCTTAAATAGATATCATTTACTTGTATGTAGCTATACTTTTTTTTTTCGCTGGAAAAACGCGTTTACGCGTTTCCCTCACTTGAAGTGGGGGGTATGTGGGACTCGCCGGCGCCGAGTATGCGCCGGAATACCCACTAAAAAACCAGCAGTACCCACACCGGCTTTTCGAGGGGCGTCACGGGATCGCTTGCGCATACTACCGTGGTGTAGCCATACTTACCCATCCTGGGGGCTGGTAATTTGCTATTCTTAACACAGGTTATCTAAATACGATGGCCAGTACAGTCGGGAGGAATATTCTGCACTAGCCGCCCCCGCCTTGCCGGCCCGCAAGATGCCGCTTCATGCCTCGTTTGAAGGAACCCGGGTTGTAAGAGGAGGGGAACACGTGAGCTGGTAAGGAATTCAATTTTTCCACATTCACATTCAAGACATTCCATTTTTTCTAGACATGTATGTGTATGTTAAAATGTATACTATCATATTTTATCCAAAAATAAACTAATAATTATAATAAATTTATAAATGAGGCAGTTACCAATAACAATAAACAAAACCTATAACAGACTGTAAAAGTAATGTTATTATTTATTCATCTTTTTCATTTACTTTTAAAGCAAGAGTTCAAGTTTTTACTGTATTACGTTAACGAATAAATAAATATATGTTTAAAATAGTACAAGTTGGTAGCCGGAGGGCATCTATTCAATTAAGACTCTCAAAGCTCTGAGCACAAAGAAATTGCGGCAAGTGACTGCAACAGAGGATATTTTATTTGATGCCTTTGCATCGCTTCTTGTGACGGCACGGGCTGAGCGTTATTAAGACAAATATTGTTAAAAGCAATTAGTTTCTTAAAATTTTATATATTTTATAAAAACGATTCAGACATGTAATAAGTAATCACTTAAAGTATATTCTTAATATAAGCATAAAATGAAATTGTTTATTATTCTATAACAAAAATATATAACCAGTTTATAACATTGGACCAATTTTTATCTTATTACAATAGCATCAAGATACATTTTAGAAAGATATGACAAAGTTAATCGTGCGTGGGTTATGTCATCATCATTAAGGGTACAACAGCTCCAGTATAAAAAGATTAACAATAAAATTACTTTTATAGATTGATAATTTACATTTATTATTCTAAATATAAACTTTAATTTTAATTATTAAAAAATTAGCTTATATTATGTATAAATGTTGTCAGTGTAAAATCACATAATTAGTTTCGTTTTTTTCCGAAAGGGGGACAAACCTACAAACACACACATAAATAAGAATGAGTAGGGCACCTAAGCGCGTTGTATAAGTGGGGCTGCGCTATATAAAAGAAACACGTGAAGAATTCCCTACTTTTCTACTCATGATCAACAACAGTGACTGGTATAGCTTATTTTTTCTTAAGCTCATATAAATTTAAGATTTAATTTAATTAAAATAAATAAATAAGTTTAAATAGCTTTGTACATATCATAGCAGTCGCTGAAGATAATAAAATAAAATAACTTCAATCGACTATCTGTTTGATTTCACTTTGTCCCAAAAGATTATTAGGTATGCATAAATATATAGACGGTTTAAGAAGAGTATACATTTTATTCTATTTTATGGTTCACTCCCATGTACGTATGGCATATACTTTACAAAACACAAATTATTTTGAAACGAATGCGGAAAGAATAAATAAAATATTTAATTTAAAATGTAGGCTTTTCGAATATATTTGTTTAATAATGAAATAAGATATAATTATGTGTATAAATTATATAATAATTTTTACACTGTTGATATACATATATATAATATACATATGTACGTGACTATGTATGTGACTGCCTTGTTGGTCTAGTGGCTTGATGTAAGGCCACAGACCCGAAGGTCCTGGGTTCAATTCCCAGGTCGGGCCTATAAAAAGTTATTGGGTTTTTCTGTCAGAAAATTTTCAGTAGCCCAGAGTGTGAAAGTTGGAAGTGTGTACACTCCCGTGCCTCGGAAAGCACGTAAAGCTGTTGGTCCTGCGCCTGAAATCTTTCCGGTCGTGTCGGATTGCCCTCCCACTGGATTATGAGAGTTAGGGAATAGAGTGTGCACCTGTGTTTGCGCACACACTTGTGCACTATAATATCTCCTGTGTACTTGGTTAACCTCTCTTGAAATTGGCCGCCGTGCCCAAAATCGGTCTGGAGGACATTATACATATGTATAACAATAACTGTACAACAATACAATATAATGACAGCCTGTTAATGTCCTACTGCTGGGCTAAGGCCTTCTCTCCCTTTTGAGGAGAAGGTTTCAAGCTTATTCCACCACGCTGCTCCAATGCCGGTTGGTAGAATACACATGTGGCAGAATTTCAATGAAATTAGACACATGCAGATTACCTCATGACGTTTTCCTTCATGTCAAGCACGAGATGAATTATAAACACAAATTCAGCACATGAAAATACAGTGGTGCTTGCCCGGGTTTGAACCCACGATCATCGGTTAAGATTCACGTGTTTAACCACTAGGCCATCTCGACTTTTAACAATAACAATAATAATTTAATTACGTTATAAATAAGTAAATTTATTATGTATTATAATTTAATTAAGTATTTGTAGTCAATAAGTAAATTTTACATAATTACAATAACTGTAATTATATAAAATTAATTCTATCCTGTTTTTCTTACTTCGATGTTTGTATGTCTTAGTGTATGTATAGTACTCGTTTTATGCATGGTATTTAAATAAAAGTTATTTTACCATTTTCTATATTACAATGACGCTTTATGGAGCTTGAATTAAAATCAAGATATATAAGAAGCTTAATATAAATCAGGAGTATTCGTACAGATGAGTGCATAATTACATATCTAATGAAGGAATATATTTGTTCAAATATTTGTATGTTTACAAATTTTAAATTGCATAAATATTTGCTATTAGTATGGACGGCGAAGCCAAGCGCGCCAAATTAGCCGTAGCGTGTAAATTAAAACACCGCCAGTGAGTTAACGCGATTCGGGACTTGGCGGCTGAATTGTTGAGGTCCGTTTACACGTGTTTTGTTCGTGAATAGAAAAATAAATGAACGTGTCCTTAGAATTTCTTAATATTGATTTGAACTTTATTAAGGTAGATCGCAAGGTGCTTTTTTCTTTGTCGTATAACACGCGGTTTTTAGAAAATCGTTAAATACGCGGATGTATGTATGCATTTTTATTGTTTTTTTATGTCTCAAAAACGTGGCAGTCATTTTTAATTTAAGCATCGTTTCATTATATGTCTTGGCTGATTTCGGCCACATTGGCCATTATAAAAGACTAGCTAGCTGCACACACACACTAGTATTATAGTGTGTGTGCATACCAGGACGCTCTATCCCTCCACGAATGGCAAATCCAACGGGATGGAAATACCTATCTCATAAAGACACCGGTGTATATATATATATATATATATATATATATATATATATATATATATGCTGTCGTGGATGTTATACATTAAAAAAAACAATAATTAATATCTTTAATACTTTTGGAAATGTTGTTGTCTCAACATATCGTAAAGTATTAATTTGTTTCAAATAATATTTTATCTTCATTGCTAGTGAACAGTCTACAGTAACTGACGAAAAGAGGCGATGTAGAGAGGTTTTATGAATAAAGGGACATGACAGCACGTCTAGACGTATACAGTTCTTGTTACTCTTTTTTTATAGAATAGGAAGGCGGATGAGCATATGGACCACCCGATGGTAAGTGATCACCAACGCCCATAAACATTGGCATTTTAAGAAATGTCAACCATCGCTTACATAGCCAATGCACCACCAACCTTGGGAACTAAGATTTTATGTCCCTTGTGCCTGTAATTACACTGGCTCACTCACCCTTTAAACCGAAACACCACAATATCAACTGCTGTTTTGCGGTAGAATATCTGATGAGTGGGTGGTACCTACCCAGATGAGCTTGCACAAAGCTCTACCACAAGTAAACTCAATTATAACTTGAAATAGAGATTTGACTCTGTGAACTCGGCTCTGTGTTTATGTGAATTCAAATTTCGTGAGTACTGTCAAAATGACTGACAATAACAAAGTAGGGTCACTATTAAGGCTGTCGCTGGGATTAAAAGCGTAATATGTATGTTAATTGGCCGCTAAAACTATATATTACGTTTCACATAAACAAGTTAATCCGATAATCCTTTTGGGCTGAATAGATACGAAATGAGGTTGTAAATGAGAGGAGATGATACGATTAAATTTACAGGTATTTTACTTTTCAAATTAAAGGATATTTATATTAAACTTTTAAAATTGCAATAAAATTAATAAGTGTCAATGTCTTACACAAGTGTGGATATTACCGTATTAAAGAGTGATTCATTTATTATTAAACATAATGTATGTACATATAAAAGCGATAGATGTGCCGTGAATGACTTATATTATATTTTCAATGTTATATCTATTCCGAATAAAATAAATAATCGTATTATTTAATATAGTTTGTAAAAAGATGTTCTGTAACAGCCTGTGATTGTCGCACTGCTGGGCTAAAGGCCTTCTCTCCTTTTTTGAGGAGAAGGTTTGGAGCTTATTCCACCAAGCTGCTCCAGTGCATGTTGGTGGAATACATATGTGGCAGAATATCAGTGAAATTATACACATGCAGGTTTCCTCACGATGGTTTCTTTCACCGTAAAGCACGAGATGAATTATAATCAAAAATTAGGCACATGAAAATTCAGTGGTGCTTGCCCGGGTTTTAACCCACGATCATCAGTTAAGATTCACGCGTTCTTACCATTGGGCTATCTCCGCTCAAAAGATGTTATGATGTCTCAAAGTAGAATACTATAAAATATTTAATTTGGGTTACAATAGTTTTCTGCGGGGCTAGATTGTGTGACCCGTAGTGCACCGAGGGCGAGATTAGTTGACCCGACCTGTTCTACTAGACCGTGTACCGAGTCACGTAGGAATCTGGCTTATGCCTTATTACGCACGGCCAAGCTTATGAGGTATGGTGCTTAGTAATTGCGTAGTAAAATATAATTACAACCAATAATATTATATACAGTTCTTAAGTTAAGCGTTAATTAAATCGCTATATTTTCGGGGCTTATTAGACTGATTTATTATTAAATTTAGAATCTTTAATTATATTTTCTCATGTTAAGTGTTGTCTGTAAGAGATTGGTTAACGTAATATCGTCTATTAACGTCTTTGTACACTCTCACTCAACTAAGTTTATTTGTATTTAATTGTACCTTTTTGTGTGCCCTTAAGACATTTATTCTTTGTTTCATAATGTAGTTAAGCACTAGACTCGGTAAAGAACCATAACAAAATACCTTATATATTAAAATATATATTAAAAGTAGGTGATCCGGCATACGTTGTTCTGCCATATAAATTATATCTACTGAATATTTTGGTTTTTAAATAAAAAGTAACGAATTTATGTTAAGTGTGGGGGATGGAATCTATGACATAAAAAGGAAAGGAGCGCTGTAGACGATAACTGCCAATAAAAACAAAAAAACACCAACCATTCATTTTCTCAATTCAACGTATTTCATTAATATAATGGACATATTGTTTGATTAAAAGTTAAATGTAAAGTGAAAAAAGTAATATATTGTTATCCTAAAGTAGTTAATTAATTTTGAAGAGCAATTAAGTGTACGTAAGCTCGATGGTTGCCCACCCGAGAACATGCCACGTATACTTGTCCATGTGATAAACATGGTGTGTTCAAATCTAAGCCACAAACGGACATCGTTTGGCCTTGCGATTTATTGATTGTCATTATACATATATACATATAATATGCATAAAGCCCTGCCAATTTTTTTTATGCGTTTATTTATTATTGTTTTCTTAGGTTATGTCTACAAATTTTGTGTGTGAGTGGTGCCTCATCGTACATTCGTCCCACATTATGAGACAGAACTTTTGAAAAAGGTGGTCCGTTATTTGTTTTATTTATAATATTGGTAAATGGTCACACCCACCCATATACATTGCCACTATAAAACATTAACCATTTCTTACATCGCGAATGCGCCACCAACCTTGGGAACTAAGGTAAAATATGGGATAAACATAGTACATACAAATGGAACATAATCTTTGCGCTGGCTATTTCGCTGTCGCATCGTTGGCCATCACCATAATTTTTCTTCTTCTTCTTCTTCAGTGAGGCAACCGCGTCTTTTTATTTCCTTTCAATCGATTCAATTATTAGCAACTAACAGTTTCTATTAAAACAGACAAATTGAATTACTGCTAAGTATTTTTTGAAATATAGTTTAATATTTTACACAACTCGAGATGATTTATTTTACACAAACTATATTAACAAACATAGTCGGTTCAAAGGTGGCGCTGCTAACAGAATTCAAATGGAATTAAGTTTACTGGATTAAATATTTTTTTTTACATTAAATAATTAAATTTGATTCAGAATAATGATATTATTTCTAAAGGATTTTATTTTGAATGCTGTCAAAATAATTTAAGCCATCAACAAAAAATAAATATAAAAATTGTTTTTAAAAGTTTCAAGCAATCAAAACAGAGTACTATAAATAAAATATTGTTATAATAGCTTGATAAATAATGGTCATTGATTTTGATTTTTTTTTCTTTCGATAGTTTTTTTGACGCTGAGCATATGATTTTACTATCTATTCTCTGATTGTACTGTCTATATTAAATACTCGAATCATGTGTATATTAAATGTATGTAATGTTTGTATACTTGAATTAATTTACATGATTTATTAACTTATTTTTGAAGATTGCATTATTTACACTTGCTACAATTTCGGTTTCTTGACTTTCCTCCATAAAATTGCGATGAAGACACGATATAACGCCCGTGTAAATTAAAACGATAACAAAAAAACAATGTACGATTGGGGAAGAAGAAACCCGGGGAGGAGCGAAGTCCTTTGCGATATTTTTTTGAGTGCGAATGGACTTCAGGAACAGCCTTGAAACCGTTCAATGGTGACATGCTCACACGCACATTTTCGTTATTTAGTTGGATTTGTTCGTCTGTTCTTTCTGCTCTATTATTACGCATGATTGATGCTTTATTAGTTCGACGGCCCAAATGGGCTCCCTTGCGTCTTGCTGGCATTTTTCACTGTAACACACATACACAAAGAGACCAAATTGTTGTATTTACTGATAAAAACGGTATACTGTACCGGTACGGATTTAGTATTATATCAACCTTTTCAATATCGCAAAACACGTTTATATTTCTTATTATTTAAATAAATCGTTAAATATTTTGCAAATTTTTAAGTGTCAAAATGACGCGACGCTTCTCGCGAATGACGTGGACGAAAGTTCGATGAGGTTCACTATAAGTAATTATTTTGATATTGTTCATACAAAAATAATAAAATCGTGATTACAAAATAGGATGATGGGTTAGGAGGGTGAAAATGTCGGGATATATGTATTTTTTGACGCTAAATCTAAGTAAAATAAAAAATTAAAAAAAGGTCTTAAAAATTAGAAACATAAATACTGGATAGGGACACCCTTAACACCTAGCGGTATGAAATATACTTTACGACCGATTCTCATACTTCCCAAATATAAATAACAAATTTCATAAAAATCGGTCGAACCGTTTCGGAGGAGTTCGACCACAAACACCGTGACACGAGATTTTTATATATTAGATTAGGGATACAGCTTATAGCCATAAATAAATCGTTATATTACAGAGAAATTTACCATTTAATTATATATATATATATATATATATATATATATATATATATATATATATGTATCTACGTTTGACCCCAATCACATTATAAGAATAGATTTATTATAACTTTAACCTCATGTTTGCCGCGTATAATCCTAAATCCAAATAAACACGATCTTTTGTTACGTTGAAACATTTATCTTCTACCCGTTATGTGAATATTTATGAGGAAGTATATAAGGTAGTTATGTAAAGCATCCCTTTATATAAGCCGCGACCACGGCCATCAATTATGTCATTCCTGATCTAACCCAGTGTCCATCTGCGTGCAATTTATAAACGTCACGCTCGCTGTACATGCAATAATCGCCTATCTGTCTTGCACATAAGAACTATAATACGTTACACAAATATAATTATAATGCGCCTTCGTGTGATGAAACTATTATTAATTACGTTATAGAATAAATCATTATTACTTGAATTACTGTTGAAATGAATGCTTAATTACTTTGTAATGATCGATGACAAACATGAACGTGATGAAGCACTTGTAATTTATGTTTGAGAATTTTGTATTTGAGAGAAATATGCTAAACCTTTACAGTAAAATATGCTATAATATTGTGTTGAGCTCAAACTATATTTTAGTGTGCAACTTAATTTATCATACTCGAAACTGTTGCCATAATCTTGCATCATGACTGTGCCAAGATTTACGAAGTTTAGACGTTTGAAACGTACCAAAGTAGTATCGGTTGGAACATATTTTTAAAACTTCTTACGTTATGTAACAACTATTGACGGTAACTTCTAGATTGAAAAATATACGACTAACAAAAGTGAAAAGATTCGAGTATCATGCGATTCAACAGCCCGCAAGGCAAGTAAGGAGAAACACGTTGGTTTTATTTGACAAAACTCGTCTGGTAACTCAATATATGTCAGCGAACTAAAATTTACCGTAGTTGAGGTAAGGAAATAAAATAAAACGCACAGTATACTGCAGTGAAATATTTTATTTCTAAATGCTTTGCTCGCAACTCGGATATTATGTCAATTTCAGACGTTACGCCGCTAAAGATTGTAAACATGTCACTGAAATCTGCATATTTAGTTGATATCTTATTTTCGTCGGGTAAGGCTCAAGCTTTCATAAAAACATTGATGACAAAACTTTGACTTTGTGGAATAATATATTAATAGGCCTTGGAAGACATATATTTTACAAAGAGCTAAGATGTCTTGGATGTGCCAGTTCCCAAAAAAACTAAAAGAGGAAAATTATCAAAATTGTATTGAAATGTTTAATGACCAAGGTGAAAGTGAAAGGTCAGATCATATTCGTGAGATGAAAATGGCGAGATAAATGAGTGTTGAGTGACGAGAATGGAAAGAATATAAAATGACTACGTAAAAGGACGTTCGAAAGTAGCTCTCGTGCCAGAAAAGCTAAAAGGAAACCGGTTGTCATATTATGGACATTTGATGGATAGCTAGGCAAAGAGGGTGATAAAAAAAGTTGGAAGGGCTATGTGAGGGATAACATGTTCAAAAAAGGAGTAACTTAATAATAACCTAATAATGAAGAAGAAAAATGGACTGCACTAACGCTGTCAAATATAACTACGACCAATTAAATAAAAAATATTATACAGTCCGAGGACCCCAAAGTCAGAAACGAAGTTATTTGTATAAATATTTTTTTTAAAATAAATTATAAAAAAAATATTTAAGTATTTTAACGATTCTCGCTAATCAAAGATTAGGAAACGATTTAAATTTATTAAATTCATTTAACATTTTCTTAAGAAAATATTATTGAAATTTTAATATAAAATAGCAAATTAAAAGTTATATATAAAATTCAACTACTAAGTTTATTTTTTCACAATTACACAGAACCGTAATATAACAATCAATACAAGAAAACATTATTTTAACTCTATTCACAGGAGGCGCTGCTAACAGTTTTTGAATGGAATTAGGTTTTACTTATTGCATAAAATAATTAGATTTGATTTAGAATAATGATATAAATTTTAACGGATTTTATTTTGAATATTATCACAGTAAATTGAATGTTTTAAAAACAAATTAAATATCAAAAATGTATTTAAAATTTTTAAACAATCAAAACAGTCTACTATAAATTAAATATTAAAAGCTTGATAAATAATGGTCTTTTATTTTTCAATAACTATTGGAGTATATATTTAGTATTTTAGATATTTATTAAATAAAATCATTTAAACGATAACTTAGAACAAAGAGATCAATATTTGACAATCGTGACACTGAGAATCAAAAACCATAATGAATTCATGAAGAAATCCAAAAAGATAGTTTTCTTTAAAAGGTCAAATATTTGCATTAATATAAGGAAGCATTAATATAATATATTATAATAAAATATTAACCTACAAGAAAAAGAGGCAAACTCTTTTAGTATCTTGTTTATTTATTTAGTCTCTTAGAAGTTTCGATTTACTTTACATATTTATTTTATATTAATAAATGTATTCCACCAACCCGCATTGGAGCAGCGTGGTGGAATAAGCTCCAAACTTTCTCCTCAAACAGGGAGAGGAGGCCTTAGCCCAGCAGTGGGACATTTACAGGCTGTTACTTTACTTTTTACTTTTTAATAAATTTTGCTAGTTATACATAAAACAAAGGAGCATGACATACGATAAGGTTAGGACCAGACCGATTTCGGCCACGGCGACCAGTCGAAGCGGCTTTCCGAGGCACGGGAGTGTATACACTTGGTACTTCCAGACCCCAGACTGCTACTGAGAATTTTCTTAGAGAAAAACCCAATAACTTTTTACTGGCCCGACCTAGGAATTGAACCCAGGACCTCCTGGTCAGTGGCGTTATATCTAGCCACTAGACCAACGAGGCAGACATACGATATATAGTTATTAAGAAAGAACATTCTATTACAACGTAGAACTCATTATCGCCGCCAGAAATATAACGATATTATTAAATTTCATTAAACTTCAAAAAAATTATACATTTATCCATGACTTCCTTAATCTTATTTTGAGTATTTTTTTAAGTTTTAATATATGCTTTTATATTTTTTTAACCAATTTCACTGTTTAAACATCAACCGTATAAAATGGAAAGAATGAGTAATAAAGAGAAAGAGACTGGTAGGCATAATGCTATTTCTTCGTTCAAAAAGTTTTTCCATTTATAGTAACTAGAGGCGAATAAGTTGAAAACATGATGTTAATTTATTAAATAAAAATATATGGGCAATAGTACAAAAATACTTTACTAAATGTTAAATTAAAATTGTAGATAAATTTAAACTTAATAATAAGCACTTCACGACTGCATAAAAAGTAGTTATTACTTCCATATATATTTACATTTCAGAACAATTTTGAAACAATATCTTGATGTAGTTCTGAAGCAAAATATAATTATAGATTTAAAGATAGTGTCAAATAGCTTTGCAGAAATGTAATTTTATAATATCTTCCTCTTTATTAAACGTTTATTCTAGTTTATTAAAATAATTAGCTACTTGCATTGCTTTTACTAGTTTAATTGCAGATTGACTTATTTTAATAATAAATAGATTAAATTTGAATTTTAGACCGTAAATTAATTCACATAAAATATTGACCTTTCCTTATATCGCCAATGCTCCACCAACCTTGGGAACGATGATGTTATGTCCCTTGTGCATTGTCGTTTCACTAGCTCAATCATCCTTCAAACTGCAACGCAACAATACTATATAGCTATTGCTATTTAGCGGTAAAATATCTGATAAGTAGGTGGTACCCACTCATACGGGCATACACAAAGCCCTACCACCTACTAAAGCCGATAATTTATGAAACACGATGAAATACATGTAGTTTGATATATGAAGTTATTAATTGAAATGCGGAAAAGTTATTAATAATACATAGCAGTAAATTAATAAAAACCTAATACTATTGTTTTACTGTTTTAATAATCTTTCCGATCAAGATGATGGTTTTCATATATAAATATTGTAACTTTTTATCCAATCATTGTACGATATTATGTAATCTGTGAAAGCTGCAATCAAAATGGAATCGAGTGCCCTCTAAGGTGGACATAATTTCGGCAAGATTAACGGGAATCGTCAATCCATATGTCATATGTCATCGTAAATCCCATGGAAATTGTTCCTATTAATTTACTAAATATCTTATTGTTAATTATAATTGTAATTCGTTTCTACATCATTTTGAACAGCAGTTATGTTCTGTAAGGTTTTCGTATTTCATTTAAGAAATGTTGAAAACTGACTTATGGAAAAACGTTATTTCGATGCCTGTATTTAATGTTATAATTATTCTTGTTAATGTCGCATATAATTATCATTTGCCAATTGATATTTTAGAATTGTGTATTCAGGTGTAATTTTAGTTTCTTCTGAATAGGTTTACTTCTAATACGTTTTTCATTACAGAATGCCAAGTTCATTCAATACTAATAAACATATAAATACACATGACTATTTTATGATATATAAGAAACTATCTAAAATCCGTTCACTAGTTTTTGAGTTTAGTGTTCAGACAGACGGCCGCGACGCGTGATTTTTTTTTTATAATGTATATTGATAAATTTGTCATTCATCAATGCGTTATTTTTGATCCGCTTTTATATTATTCAAGTAATTGCTGTGTTTTGGTGGTTTTCTTACAAAATTAAAATATTATTTCGTCCCAATAACAAACGCTTTTAAATTATTTACTTATTATGACAATTAAAAGCTCCCAGTTCAGATTGAACGAATTAATGGTAAATTGAAGAATGCAGATTCACTGTAATTTTAAGTTAGACGAGATTATTAAGATTTCAAGTAAAAGTATTTTGAAATATAATTGAATCATAGTAAAATCATTATATTTTCTTACAAAAACCTTTATTTGTTGTCGAATTTATACCAAGGCAAAAAGAGTATTAAATAAATCAACCATTTGGTTAATCAACTCATTCTAATGACGCTAGATGTTTGATAATATTTTGGTTTCATAAAATAATTATAAAAAAATTTAAATCACGTCGCGAACGAAGAAGTCGCACGTGGAAGTTCGTCTTACTTGCTATATTATAGTTTTAAAGTGTTGTTTATCAAGCCAACCTTTCAGATGATTGAATAAAGTTTTTAGTATAGAAGATAAGACATATTTTTCATTAGAGTCGTACAGCTGTGATAGAGTTTTGCAAAATTTATGTTGAGCACACACGCTCCAAATGTTTTTTCTATGGACTTTGTGAAATTTCTTCTACGTCAACTTGAATTATAAAAACTTGACATCAAGATTGTAAGTCACAATTAAAATAAGATATAATTACAATAACATGAAAAGTAATGTAATTGTAACCATATACTTAGCTCAGTCCTGTAAAAACCCACAAGTCCACAGCCGAGATTTTTTATATACAATTATTGCTAACAATAATAATATCAAATAATACATCAAACGTAATAGAAACAAAACAGGAAAATTAAGATATTTTTATTTATAACAAGAAAAGGTTAAATTTTAAGTACAAAGCAGTATGCCGTCACAAATAGGATAGCCATTTGGCTTATGTCGGCAACCTAAAAGCCTAAAACGTCGGATTTTCCTGTTCCGACGCTGATTTTCAATGGAATTTTCAGACTTATCAGACTTTTGTGTTTTAAAGGGGGCAGCTTTAAATAGTTTTAAAAAAAGTTTATACATTATTTATTCATATCGTACACATCGATTACAAGCCATGTCAGGGGTATTAGCATTCTACAATCATACGGAACGAAAGTTTGTTTATATTTTATTAATCCAAAAATGGTAAAACCTTAAAAAACAAGTATTCGTGCAAATGAACCATCTGATGATCAAAGATCACCACAGAACATAAACATTGGCGATGTAAATATTTTCCATTCCTTACATCGTCAATACGCCAAAAACCTTTGGAACTGAAATATTATATTCCTTTTGTCTGTATGGCTCACTCCTTAATATCTTTCAAAAATTGATCATTCACCCATAATGTGCTAATAATGGTTACTGTATATAAAATATATAAGAGCTATCTATAAAAAGTACATAGGTATATACTGTCACTGATTTTTATGTAGACATTTAGAATACTACATATTTTTATATAAAGTTTGTGAGTCTAAGTCAGTCACAAAAAATATACACACTTATTAACACTTTTCAAACTAAAACAAGTTCCATATTAATCCGATTACTAGTTTTTACGTTAATCAGGAAAAAACAACTATACAAACTTATCTCTTTATAATATAAGTATAATATGATCCCCACCATTTCACATTCAATGTGTATGCTGTCAATGTAGGTCATTCAATGTGTATAAATATCATTAAGCTTCTGTTTTTGTTTTTTTTTGGAAATTTTCCTTAAAATTATACCTAATACCCTAACAGCAAATTTAGTTTTACTTATAATATATCTAGTATTAAAACAAAACATGTTAAATACATTAAATTTTATAAAACAAATATAACATTGGACTGGCAGCATAAATACCGTAAATTGTATTACGTGGCTACTATGGACGTCGTCTCGCGGATTTACAATTCAGCTCTGGTGAACTAATTGGATGCAGGTAACAATGTTTGCGTCGGGGCGTCGCGTGTATTCGGCCTGCATAATTTTATGTTATTGTATTTCGAACATCAGAAAAGTGATGCATGTCACGGCGTTGTTTTACGACAGCTTATTGATTTTATTTATGATTTTTATGAAACATATTCAAAAAATTGGAAAGATTCGCACTTTATATGATAGCAGTACATACATACAAATATAAAAATATAATGCAATGCGTGTCGGATACTAGCTAGTTAGTTAGTTTGTTTTAGCTATAGATTAATGTTATTTTATTTATTATTACAGCACCGCATCACCTACCTCATATCCATCCACCAAATAACTCATAGTTATTACTTTTACCGTTGGTTGCCTGCGAGAGATCGCTATGTAGCGATAAGGTCGCCAAAATTGTATGCTACTTTTATTTAAGCTGTATCCATGTTTTGTATTTTTTTTCTCTTCGTGGTATACAACAAAGTATAAAGTAAAGTAAAGTAGTATCTAGTAACTTAGTGGTAGGGCTTTGTGCAAGCCCATCTGGGTAGGTACCATCCACTCATCGTATATTCTACTACTAAATAGTAATACTTACTATTCGGTTTGAAGGGTCAGCGAGCCAGTGTAACTACAGACACAGATGTGGTAACATTTTAGTTCTTAAGGTTGGTTGGGCATTGGATATTTAAGGAATAGTTAATATTTCTTTCAGCGCCAAAGTCTATGGTGATGACCGCTAATCTTCAAGTGGCCCATCTATCCGTCCACCTATTGTATTAAAATAAAAAAATAATTCTTACAATACATTAACAGTAAGTATTTGTGGGATGTCCTGAACTTCTTTCTGTTAGAAGATATGGATGAACATTACGTAACCGGGGTTAGTAAAAAAACATTTATATATTTTTTATTTATATATTGAGATAGTTACACCATCAACTTCTCACTAAACACCTAAAATTAAACTTAAATAGATACTCTTACGAAGAATACGCCTTTAAAGGCGTAATATAAAAAAAACTTAACCTATATAAAAATTTAAAAATCAAATCTTAACTACTAATACAACAGAATTAATTGAATTGTAAAAAAATAACAAAATTATTAGCCACACATAAGCGCTTTATATTATATGTTAGTTTACTTGAAGTTACATCAAATGTAAATTAAAAAATTTTTTAGTAAACTCACAAAATCTCATCAAGTCATGAAATTTTATTTTGCTTAAAATTTGCTATTTAATATTTTCTAAATTTAAAATTAACTAATTGCTTTATGATTGGCTATTACAATACAAAGCTGGTATAAAAAAATACAAACATTTACTTTATTCTATTTCACAAAGTTAGTGTCTGCTAATATAACCTTGCAGTTTAGATTATCAACTTTTACGATGCTTTGTTTTGTTGACGTAAAAATGAAAGAGAAAGCAAATTCCTATTAACGTTATGTTCTTTGAGATTTCCCTGTAGGAATTTCAAGTGCGCGATTCTGTTTTCGTTTCGACAAGTTCTCATAAAATTTACATGAACAAAAAATTGTTCTAACTACGATATTATGTAGTATATATGTATCTAATATTATATTTATTAGTTATGTAGACATATAACTAGTAATTTAATAGTTATATAGATGTATAACTAATAACGATATATATACTATATGATTATATGATATAGTTGATGCGGAGACTTTTCGGGAGAATGATGATAAAACTATTTCAGATAAACTTTATAAAATTTATGTGAAATAAATGTACAAAGCTCAATTTATTTAAAAACAAAGTACTAAAATAAATGTTTTACTTAAATAAATTAAAAATGGACATGTGGTGTGACATTAATTATTATAAAATGTTTAATGAGTGCAAAAGAAAAAAAGAATGGGGTACCACACCACGTTATTATCACACACGCTCCGATAAGTTGACTAAAGGTATATGAAGATGAAGACATCGCTTGGCGCGATACTGATCGTATTACAATATTCTGGGGTCTTTCATATAAAATAAATAATTCCGTGCATTTAAGTTATATGTTCTGGCTATTGACATGGGTAAGTATAAAATTTACGGCCTTACATTGTTTAGCGAGTATTTAGTTAAAAAATGATTTCTCTCTATATGTCTTCATTGATTTAATATTTGAAAGAAGAAGACACAGCATTATTAATATTTACTGGTGGTAGTACTTTGTGAAAGCTCGTCTGGGTAGGTATCACCCACTCATCAGATATTCTACCGCAAAACAGCAGTACTTGATATTGTTGTGTTCCGGTTTGAAGGGTGAGTGAGCCAGTGTAAAATTACAGGCACAAGGGACATAAAATCTTAGTTCCCAAGGTTGGTGGCGCATTGGCTATGTAAGCGATGGTTGACATCCAACATGCCAATGTCTAAGGGCGTTTGGTGACCACTTACCATCAGGTGGCCCATATGCTCGTCCGCCTTCCTATTCTATAAAAAAAAAATTGTTAAAAATACAGGCCTTGGTATTCAAGAATGATTTAAAAATATATATTCCTACGATTTGCGGAATCAAATTAATCCAATAAGAACTATTTAAAATTTCCATTATTATCAGCAGTTAATGATAAAAGAAAATTGATAGTTTTATGAAAATTCTAATATAAACTGCAAATAGGTAAAATCTAGACATTATCTTAAAGGTGAGGTTAATGGGTGCAAGTCGAAACGAATGGCGCTCATTTATCTTTGTTTAGCGAAGCGTGCAGCTGAGGTATAAGTGATTTTTTCTTTCAACACATATAAAATAAAATAGTAGTTATGTTTCTAATACTCGCAAAATAGAGTACGTAAATGATAAATCCATTTGCATATAAGATTCACAAAACTTCGGATTAAATATTTAACGATAAAATATATGCATAATATGTAACGTTGTTTTGTTTATATGTATACATATAGCCAAGTAAATATAACGGCCTGTAAATATTCCATTTCTTACCAAAGGTACCCCCTTAGTTCTCTCCAAGGTTTAGAGTTTATTCAACCACGCTGCTCCAGTGCGAGTTGGTGGCTGTATATACATAGTGGCTGAATTTATTTCGACATATAATCTGCATCTTGTGTTGACACCTTCTACACATTGTGTTTATCTTCACAGCCGAGCATGAGAGTAATTATAAATACATGTTAAGCACATAGAAAGTTAAAAACGATTGGTTGGATTTGAACCTGATATTCAAGGTTTCTAGCAATTTCGGTCTTTATTGTCAAAAACTTATATATATATTATATATATATATATATATATATATTGTTATGGTATATGTTATGGTTATCATATTATAGAAACACAGAGTCTTTCATCTCAAAGCATATTACTTGGTTTACTCTGTTTTAATTGTTTTGCAATTGTATTTATTTTGTTTTGAAATATGAGAGGTTTTTGGGTATTTCTACTTATAAAATCGTTTACCCTGACAGTAACCACTCAAGTATGACTTCCGAGTCTAAAAAGTTGGATATTTTGGAACATAAATTTATTTAAAAAATATATTAGTAAAATTAATAATTATTAATTTACTTTGATGTGAATTTATATATTAGATAAAACCTAAACAATACGTTACGAAGTTGGGATTTGCAAAAAATATATAATCCACTTTTCTGATGGAAATTGTTTCTGCATTTTTCAACGAACTTCAGTTATAACGTCGTTAGGCTGCCCGAGTGCTCGGGAAGGCTTTCTGCGATTCTACTTTTTTTTTGTTACAGTAGATCATTATAGGATATTAAACATTACGCTATAGAATTTTTATTCAATTTAACGTTGTTGCTTTTAAAATAAGATCGAAGAAATTATATTGAAAATATTTTAAACGTATCTAGTACAGATTGTTATTAAGTTATACAAATATTACATTATATAAAATGAAATTGAATTATCCTTTAAAGAAAACAAATATCGTTTGTTTAATTTGCAAAATAATACATTTTGAGTAAAAAACCATTGATGACTGAGATGAATTATAAACATAAAGTAAGTATGTCAAAACAGTAAAGATTAGAATTGAACCTATAACATTTCATTATGAACAACGTTTTTTATCCACTTAGCCTCCTCGGCGATACAGGCTTTGTATTCCCAATTGATTTTATAAGAATTGAATTTCCGTAGGGTCCATTCGAGTTATGAAAATTCAATTATAGACGTATTGTGGGCTTCACATATCCCAATTTCATTTTGTATTATGATCGACAAAAAGTAATTTTAAAGTTAACATGCAAATATCATGTATAAAGGACAACTTATTAAGAACTTTTTACCATATATTAAGGAAATACAATATTTATAAAGTGAACTCCAAATTTGAAACCAAATACATAATATTTCTGTGATGTATTTATTAGGTAGGGCTTTGTGTAAGCCCGTCTGTCGGTAGGTACCTCCTACTCATCAGATACTCTATCGCTAAAAAGCAATACTTGGTATTGTTGCGTTCCAGTTTCAAGCATGAGTGAGCCAGTGTAGCAGGTACAAGGTACATAAAATCTTCGTACCCAAGGTTAGTGTCATATTGGCGATGTTGGGAATGTTAATATTTCTTAGAACGCCAATATCAATGGGCGGTGGGGTATCCACTAGACATCAGATGGCCCGTTTGCTGTCCGCCTACCAATAACATAAAAAAATATATTTGAAAAAAATAGTTTTATATCTAAATAAAAAGAGGATTACTTTAAAATTCACTAAATAATAAAAAATGAAAATAAAGGTAATATTTATATTATGAAATACATTCTTGCAAAATAAATAAATGTACCAACTACTCTAGTATAAAACTGTTTACTTGTATTACAGAACTAACTTCAAAATTATTATGTATATAACTAACATCGTATATAAGAAGGTTTCGCGTACTACGTACTAACCCTCAAATATGGAAGCCAGAAAACATAATGGTGAATATTATATATAGCTTTATTTATTGTCTATGGAAATTAGTCGATATTGATTAATATACGGTGCGACACCACCCTTTCTCTAAGATGGATTACATGATATTATTAATACCGTTACATAATCCACGATAAACGATAATTTAACATTATATACGTATTTCAGTGGTATTGTATCATAAATTTATTCGTAATGTATAACGCAAAATATAACAAGTCGAAAAAAATGGTCCATACGTAATCATTTAGTTGATATTTTAGAGTAACGCAAAAAAGAAGTAATTAAAATTTCGTTGTAATTTTACATAAACGTAACATTGGATATTTTTAAAATGACTATATAAATGTGAAAGTCGCATTCGAATACATGTAAAGAAATTAGTTATGTTTTTTTGGTTAGCGCTTAATAGCTTAAAACCGGTTTTATTCGTTTGCAAGTGATTTGAAGTGATTAAAAAAAATGACATGATTCGTTACTTATTTTTCGAACAACGGAATGGACTGAAAAAAATACTTAAAAAGGGTAATAAAATAATAACAATACGAACTGAAAAATATTTACTTCTAAGTTTTACAGTATATTACTGATTTTTGTATTTATATTAAAATTTCTTTCTTTCGGTAGAATCTACAATTCCGTGGTAGCTTTGCAATTTAAACATGTAACATGATGATTCAAATAAGAGCCTACTTGAATAAATAATATATTGAATATTTTCGGATTAATTGTATTAAGTAAGTAGTATTAAGTATAATATCTAGTTTAATTAGCTCACGCCATCTTCTACGTCATCGAGAGGTGAGAACCGCACCACTACTCGAAACGCACACACAAGGTATTTTAGGCTACACCCACCGAGATGATCGCTTAAGGTTTTTTGTTTGTACGCCGAAAGATAAGATGCACGCCCGTGAGCCTATTGTCTATAACGACTGACTACGTCACTTGTAATCGTGGCCACTCTTACGCAAGTGTATAAATAGTGTTTCGACCTTAAAGTAATAATGCATTCTTTTGTATACGCTTGACCACTGTGCTCAATAAACTAAGTCTAAATTCGCTTGACTTTTTGTTCCTACCGTCACAACTCCAACTTATTTTTTTTTTTTTTTTTTTTTTTTTTAATAAAAAGTTTACAAAACTGACTTACAACTAGTGCATACAAAATAAAATCTACGCTAAACAGAGTGTTAATAAGTTGCAGTCTTCTGGATGTAAACCTAGCATGCTTTAAAAAAACATATTTAACAAGAACAGTACTTGTGCAATTACTAACTAGTTAATTATTTAATTATTACATAAACTAATGTGATTTTGTTTTAAGTTTATTCTTAAGAGAACCAACAGATTCACTAAAGACATCTAGGTGTTGACGACTACAATTCGCAAGCGAGCAAATACGGTAAATTGGCGAATGTTGACCAAGATTTGATTTGACATCAGGTAGGCTAAATATTTTACGATTTTGTAAACGGCTACCTTGACGCGGAATGTAGAAACTAATTTTAGCAAGTAGATCAGGTGCATCAATATATCCGTGCAATAATTTGTATAAAAAAAGAAAGTCAGCAGCTTCTCTTCTATATTTAAGAGTTTGCACTTTATAATTAATTAGGCGTGCATCGTAAGAGTTAAAATTCTTAGCATTTAGATCTGTGTACGCTAAGTAATATAGAAAACGTTTTTGTACACGTTCTATTCTATCAGAGTGCACCTCATACCCAGGACTCCAAGCAACTGAACAATATTCTAGGATACTCCTTATTATACTATTGAAAACTAATATTGTCAAGCTTGGATCTTTAAAGATTTTCATTAATCTTAACACCAGACCAGATACTTGCGAGGCTTTTGATATGATGTAATCAATGTGATCTCTAAAGCTTAAGGTGTTATCTATTATCACCCCGAGATCCCTTACACTCGTTGACTCCGTAAGGGGCGTACCGTCGATGTAGTAAGTGTGTTTTAGTGGTTTTCGTTTTCTACTAAATGTAATATGAACACATTTATCCTTATTTAGAGTCATACGATTTGCAAGACACCAACAAACAAGGTTGTCGATGTCACTTTGCAGGATTTCTATATCCTCTGGTGATTTAATTTCCCTGTATATTTTTAAATCATCTGCGTATATTTGATATTTGGATTTAAGTACTTTTCCAACATCATTAATGAAAACAAGGAAAAACAAAGGTCCTAGGTGTGACCCTTGCGGTACACCAGAGGGTATATTACATTCGAGAGATTTAAAACCTTTCATGGCAACTAATTGGGATCGATTCTTTAAGTATGACTCACACCAACGTAACAAGGAACCATGAATACCCATACATTCCAATTTGGTTATAAGAATGTCGTGGTGGACTAAGTCGAACGCTTTTTTAAAATCCAGATATATAGCATGTACCTCATTATTCTTATCCACAGCTTCAGAAATATCAGATATGTAACTAACTAGATTAGATGTTGTGGATTTATGTGGACAAAAGCCATGCTGGTATGAATCAAAGTAAGGTTTTAAATGAGAATACATCTTTTTTTGAATTAGTGACTCAAAAACTTTCCCAAAAGTAGATAGTATGGATATTGGTCTGTAATTAGTTATATTATTAATGTCTCCAGACTTATGAATTGGTGTTATATAAGCAACTTTCCATTTAGCTGGGAATATTCCCGATTGAAGTGATTTATTATATATAGTTGTAAGAGGGTTAACTAAAACTTTAGCACAATTTTTAATAAATATAGGTGGTATTAGATCGGGTCCCGCCCCTTTATTGCAATTTAAGGATAGAAGCTGTGTTTTAACCTCATGGTCTGTTACAGAACATTTGGCGTATGTGTTATTAGTACATTTAATACTAGTTAAATATTTTGGGTTGAAAGGTGGTAACTTATGTGTGGTATCATAGATCGACTGAAAATTATAGGAAAAAAGATTACATATTTCCTGTCCTCCTGTAGCTTTTCTATCATTTAATATCATTTGATTGGGAATCGACTTAGAATTGCATTTTCTGTCTTTAAAATATTTCCAAAAGTATGTAGGGTTGTTACGAATATGGTCTGATATATTTTTTTTGAAGAAATCATAGCATTCAAATATCATTTCGTTTGAGCGATCTCTTAGGAGATCATAAGTGTATTTATCCATAGGATTTTTATACTTCTTGAATACTTTATGATATTTTGATTTTTCCTTAAGAGTACGTATTAGAGAACGTGAATACCATATGGGATGCTTGCCATCACGGGGTTTGGATTTTGGGGTATTTTTGTAAATAGCATTTAGTAAAGTTTCATAAAAAACTTCTATCATTTCATCTACAGAGCCACAATTTTTCCATAAATGTGCCCAATCAATCTTTGAAAGTTCCTCAATAACAGTATTATTTATTTATTTATTATTTATTTATGTATTATTTATTTATTTATTATTTATAAATAAATAAATAAATAAATAAATAAATAAATTATAGTCGCAAAAAGCAAAATTATATTTAGGTTCAGTGTTACTTTTAAGATAGTGTTTTTGAGTAGAATACTGTAGGTCTATTAATAAGGCTGGGTGATGACAATCAAGCGGAACTAAGGGTTTTTCTTCAGATACCGTAAGAAAAGATGGATGTGAGCTAAGTACTAGGTCGAGAATTCTATCGTTATTATTAGAAATTGAGTTGCATTGATGTAGGTTGCAAAAAAATATTGTGTCAATAAATAAAGAATCCACATTATTGTTTGTACGTACAGGTATTAGACTACGACTGTAAGTGCTATATTCCCAGACAATATTGCTCAAATTGAAATCCCCAATCACCACGTTTATTGTGCCGTCATCTGTATTAGAGTTAATAACTTGTGCAGTATTTTTAAGAAAGTAATTAAGTTCCAACTCCTTTACTGGAGGTGGAATATAGACACCACAAATATTAATTTGAGTACTTTGACCTATTTTAAATGAAACCCAAAGATCTTCACATACAGATTCCCAAGTGATTTTTCTCAGACTCTCAAACTTTTTGTGTATGGCAATTACAACACCACCACCATCTTTCAAATAAGATGAAGTTGTACTACGATCGCGCCTAAATACTGAATATCGAGTGTCAAATAATTCATGATCAAATATTGTATCATTCAGCCAAGTTTCCGTAAGAATAATGACATCATAATCACAACAGAGAACAGATAAATAGAGGTCCTCAGTCTTGGTCCGCAGGCCCCTCACATTTTGATAAAAAAATTTAATATTGAATTTTAAAACTAAAAAACACAATAAATGCTTACTCAGGTAGAAAAAATAAATAAAAAAGAAATAAGCACAATAATATAACCAAAAAATTACTTTAGACCATTTAAAAAATCGTTATTTCTTATTAAAATTGCAGGTGAATGCTTATTTTTACGAATATAAATACGGCTATTTCGGATCCAGACAAACTCGTATTTCTTCTCTTTTGCGACGAGTCTCGTGGCTGCATGAAGTTTCTTGTTCGTTGGGGACAAATGTTCACTGACGTATATTGATTGCTTATCACCCGCGATGCCTAAATGAGTCGAATTGAGTTTGTTGTTTTCATTCTTTTTGTTGAAAGTTTTTACCGCTGCAAGTATAGTATCACGGACGCGCGGGCTGGCTAATTTGACTATGATATTGCGAGAGCGCTTCGAGTCAGAATCAACCTTAGCAACGCGATGGAATTCTTTAATATCACTATCATCTATGTCACACGAAACGACTCTAGTGAGTTGTTTCACAATAGTAAGCAGGTTTTCAGACTTATGCTCCGGAACACACTGTATTTCAATATTACAGTCTCGAGCACGTTGCTCAAGCTGTTCCATAAGGCTGGCGACTTTGCTAAGTTGCGCACGTAGAGATGTGCTTTCTGTTTTTAATTGAGAGATATCTGTTTTGTAACGATCGTTAATGAGTTGTTGTTCGTCAAAATTATCAGATAAAAACTGCACTGTATTAGTTACTTGATCTAACTCCTTTCGCATTATAGAAAATTTGGAGTTTAAATCTCGCACTTCACCGCGAATCTCACTTAATTTCGTATTGAAATCGTTTAGGCTTAATTGTTGGTATTCAAATTTTTCATTCATTTCTCTACGAAGATTTCGAATTTCTTGAAGAATAGCATCTTGGGAGTCTATGTTACTTACTAAGGAAACTGGTGAATCTATTTCAGATTCTTTAATACTCTTGCCATGATCGGAAGGAGAGCTTTTATTCCCTGTTTTTGATTTCGGCCCTTGACATATTGGGCAAACCCATTTAGCTCGGCTCGATTGTGCCTCATTGAACTTAATACAGTCCGCATGAAAATGACGGTTACATGATGTATTTGAACATTTAACTCTCTTCTGAGTTACAAGTAAATTATTGTTACATGTGTAGCACACAACCATACTTATAAAAATAAATAAATAGAAGAAAAAAAAAAAAAAAAGCTCGGTGTATTCAGGATTTGATCTTGGTACCCCTCGATGTATTTGAATTACAGTCACTTTTACTACCGCGCTGCTATTTGTGCAGATGGTATGGAGGTCGAAAATGTTGATCAGTAGAGTACTTAAGCTTAGCAGCAAATAATTATCAGTGCTAAGTGGGTGGTGTAAAATAACTTTGTTCCACTAGCACTTAATAACAGCAACTTAGGAGTATAGTTTTAGGTAAAAAACTGCACTTTTTGGACACGATTGATATGAATTATGGTTAAACTAATTATAGGCACTATAGTCAATTGCAGATTTTGCACTAAAAGCTATTAGAACTATTTTATTTTATTAATTTTAATCGACACAGGTACAAACTGATGTTTACACAAGTTATTAAATATTATAAGTAAAATCATAACGATTTTTTATGTGATTGCAAAAAGTAAAATATTTTACTATTATAAATAAATGTTTAAAATATTTTGTTCAAATATTTATTATAAGTTCTGTAAATCGTTGATTATTTATAATTTATCTAAATATGATTATTAAACCTAAATAAAGCTATAATCTCAAATCCAAAATGTTAAATAAAATTATATTAAATAGTTAAGGTAGGTATTAATCTCTATGATGTAAAAATAACTATTGATCTTTACTTAAATCTTTTAGGCACTTCATTACATATACCGCTAGTTTGGTTTGTAGATATTGCAACAATCGTCCCACGGGAACAGCCCGGAATTGGCGAGAGTTAGAGCTATCTCTGTTGAACACTTGCCTTATGGATTTAGACTAGCGCAGTTCGACGCAGTTATCAAATTAGTAATTAAAAAATATAGCAATTTTAATATCCGTGCTTATTATATTTTTTTGATTCTGTATTTACAACCCTAAATATATATATTGGCCCCAAGTAATAATCGTAAAAATTTACAAGTAAAATCATTTACTGTTTATATAATCCTATAATCTCAGCAACGAATCATTTCATAACTGAATTATATATTCAAAAACGTGCAAAATTATTTCACGTAGTGCCAAAGGGATTCTTGTCGTAATTTTTTTTTTATATGCGCCGGGATGGCAAATGACTCTACTCCACCTGATGGTAAGTGGTAGTAGAGTCCAAACGCGAAAATACTCTACTCCAAAGTGTTGGAAAAAAAAAACATTATATTGCTGACATATTAAACATGCAAAGACATATAATTACAACTAAAATATACTGTATAATTGACTTACCAATTTGTATAATCGAATTACGACTTCTTGTATGTGATTATATGAATGATAATATATAAATAAAAAATTATGTATTTCTATTAAATCATAAATTGACTTTAGCAAACTTGAATTTATTTGACATAAATAATATCAGTAATACTTTTTAATTACTATCGAACGGCCAGGCAAACGAGACCAAAGCACCATAGGTACACAGTGGAAATTCCCCGCCTACGTACGAAGCACTTTGAATCCACATTCATCATTCGCACTGCGAAACTATGGAATGCTTTGCCTGAGTCCGTATTTCCTGATAGGTACAATGTTGGTGTCTTCAAATCCAGAGTAAACAGGTTTCTTATAGGCAAGCGTGCTACATCTTAGACCGTGTCGATGCTAAACATCAGGCAAGTCAACGGTCAAACGCTGGCCTATTAATAGTAACAGTACAGTAACAGCCTGTAAATGTCCCACTGCTGGGCTAAGGCCTCCTCTCCCTTTTTGAGGAGAAGGTTTGGAGCTTATTCCACCACGCTGCTCCAGTGCGGGTTGGTGTTTGGTTTGTTTGGTTAATAGTAAATAATAATAATAATAATAATATCAACTCACACAACAAAAAGCAAAATGATATATAGGTAGGGATGCTTTTATCGTTAGTATACGGTTTCTTTGTGTACAATAAGTTTTAATTGAGTGGAATAATTCTGCCACATGTGTATCCACCAACCTACCTTGGATCAGCATGGTGGGATAAGCTTGAAACTTAGCCAAGCCGTGGGATATATACAGGCTGTCACTTTACTTTACTTGTTAGTATTTATAATTATTTATATTTAAATATTTCTTAATTCTATCTAAAAATATGGCAATATGTATTTCAACACATAGGTTCAGAAGTTAAAAGGTGATGATGATGATGTTCTCCTCACCAATTTCGGTCACAGTGACCATTCTCAATGAACAATAGGCAACAGTTCTCAAGATATTATAGTGCACTAGTGTCGATTTTCTGGTGAAGGAAAAAGCAATGTTTATCACTGCCCTCATCCGTGGTTTGAAACCAGCTCGGGATTTGCAGCCGTATAAGCTAGCCGGACTTGTTCAACGAGATCGTCTACAACATAACAATACAAAGTCTATAACAGCCCATTAGTGGTTTATTGTTCGGGACGTTGATATGCAAATAACCAATCAATATCAAGGACCCTAAGATTTCTTAGATATATGTAGACGAACATACATATATTGGAATTGTTTTGATGACAAAATCGATACAATGACGGTCCACGCAATATATTTTCATTGAAATATTTATGAAATTTCATTTAAAGATCACGTCAATTTTTTTTTCTAGAGATGAAAATTGTAATAAAACAGAAATAGGATTGGTCTATTGCAGTGTCGAAATTCCTACAGGGAAATCTCAGGGCTCGTAAAGTTAATGGAATCTGGCATTCCCTTTCTTTTGTAAGTTTGTAACACACCTTAAAGACTGCCTTATTAAGTTATTAATAAACGTAGTGTTACAATGAGCCGCATTATTATTCTAATAATATTACAACAATTGAATTTTAGCTTAGTCATTACATTTGTAATTAAATTTATACTGAGTTTGGAAAAGTATATATTGAAAATACAAAATATATTTTATATTAAAGAAATAATTTAAGAACCATTTGATGAATTTAAATTTAATTGAAATGTAGAATAGTAAAGGAAAGTGACATAGTGATTATCACAATTTTATATTTAATTTAAACTTTAATTTATTTTCCATTAGAAATATTGAAATTAATATTATTAATTTATCCTAATCTAAGCTGGTCTTCTAATTCAAAATACAGGATAATATATAAATTAATGAATAGTACTTACGAAAAACTGTTCAATCGTGCCTTAAATTTATTTCGACGAAATTTAGGATATTTTATGGGTTTTAGGATTTTTTAATTATGTTTAATTAGAATAAATTGTGTTTTTGATTTACTTTTGATAATTTAAATGTTTAGATGGAATTTAAAATAACTTTACTTGATTTTTGGCTTTGAGCAAGCCTTGGACAGGTACCGCCCACTCGTCACACAATTACCGCCCATCATCATTACTCATCACTAAATAACAAAAATCAGTATTGTTTTGTTCCAGTTTGAAGGGTTATTGAGCTAGCTTAGTTAACTGCAAGCACAAGGGACATAACATCTTAGTTCTCGAGGTTAAGATAAGTTGTAGTTAATATTTTTTTCAGTATCAATGTCTACGGGGGCGATGATCACTTATCATCAGGACTATTAACTTATTTAAGAGATGTTGTAGTGCCCAAGTATAAAGCTACCGCAAGTGCGCTCTCCATTTTCTCCCAATAACCTAAGTAAGGAGTTTAGGCGCAAAGATAAAGTGAATTACTTACTTTGCGAGGGTTAAACAGTAAATATAAAAATTTCCAAAATTCGAGGTGCTATTAAAAAATTCTTAGCAGACAAACATTTTTGACTGTTCCAGGCTCAGAAATCTTATAAGTTAAGCATCAGACTTCGGGAATTGGTGGACTAAGGACCGGATCCGGACCACGATGAGTATACAACTGAATTATCTACCTTAATACGTGAAAACATCGTGAGGAAACCTGTATGTGTCTAATTTCACTGAAATTCTGCCACATGTGTATTCCACCAATCCGCATTGGAGCAGCGTGGTGGAATAAGCTCCAACGCTTCTCCTCAAAAAGAGGAGAGGAATCCTTTCACCCAGCAGTGGGACATTCACAGGCTGTTACGGAACATGTGAATTGCGTGCGACTCTTGATTGAATTATTTTTATCATCTCCATTTTAAATTAGACCAACAAGATAGTTAAATGTCAATATTAGAAATCAAATCTATAGATATAGCACCTGCATTCATATTAGAAAAATCCTTACAAAAGATATACACTCCCAAATTACTTTCACGAAAAAAAAAATATTCATAAGCGAATGATTAGAAATGCTAATAACATATGTTTAGGCCCATCAAGGACAAACTACAGCAAAAGTATTTTGTTTGAAGAAGCACGCACCTACAATAATTTGCCGAAGGATATCAAAGATATAAAATCGCTACATAATTTTAAAAAATGTCTTAAAAACCACATTCTAAAGGATTTTTCTTAAAATCCAATTGATTATTATATAAAATTAATCTAAATAAATAAAGTTGTAACTAATATAATAAAACACTACACTACTCCATAACTTAAAATAACATTACTTATGGATATATCTTATATAACTACTAAAACTACTACTCAACTATGTATGTATACTAAGATAATAATAATGTACCAGAGAATACTGTTAATGTACACTTATTGTAATCAATTATACATTTTACATATGACAATAATCATGTAATATTAAATTAGTTGATTTATATATGTATATTTATAAGCATTATCGTAAATAAATACACACAATATATATTGTGCATTGCCTGTCTATATAATGAACAATCGCACACCAAAATTTAAAAATATAAAATTTAAAAACATCAGATGGGTCTAATGTACTTTTACTGGTGGTAGGGCTTTGTGCAAGCTCGTCTGGGTAGGTACCACCCACTCATCAGATATTCTACCGCAAAACAGCAATACTTGATATTGTTGTGTTCCGGTTTGAAGAGTGAGTGAGCAAGTGTAATTACAGGCACAAGGGACATAAAATCTTAGTTCCCAAGGTTGGTGGCGCATTGGCTATAAGCGATGGTTGACATTTCTTACAATGCCAATGTCTAAGAGCGTTGGTGACCACTTACCATCAGGTGGCCCATATGCTCGTCCACCTTTTCCTATTCTATATATATAAATAAAAACCCTACTTCACGTCACAAGCTTCTCGCACTTGCTTGCACTGTACCGATATATTATTATATTATTAGGTTATTATAACATTCATTGTTTTACTGTGTACGCATATTCGATTTAAACAATTTTTTATTCTTCTATTCTCATTGTTCTGTAATTTTCTCTGTAAGTGATTTGTATGTAAATCTTTTGAGAAAATAAATGTCTTTCACCGTTATTATAAAAGAAAATGTACTAAAATGTTGACCTGTTGGCAAAAGTTGGTATACTTTATATTGTAATACATTTAGTTAACGTTGGAAAAAAAACTTAGGATCTATTGACCAGCAAAGGCGATAAAATATATTGTTGGTAGAGCAAATGAATAAAAAATAGTCAACCTTTATATAGCATTTGTATAAGGAAATAAAACTGTTTTTTACGTCAAGAGTGGTGATAGGCCAATGTTCCTCGACTGCATCTTTGGTCTAGTGGCTTGATGTGAGGCCGTTACCCGGAGATCCTGGGTTCAATTCTCAGGTCGGGTCAATAAAAAGCTACTGGGTTTTTCTGTCAGAAAATTCTTAGTAACAGCTCGGAGTCTGGATGTTGGAAGTGTGTACACTCCCGTGCCTCGGAAAGCATCTAAAGCCGTTGGTCCTGCGCCCACACTTGTGCACTATAATATCTCCTGTGTAGTTGGCTAATCTCCCTTGAGATTGGCCCCCGTAGCCATAATCGGTTTGGAGGACATTATTATTATAAGCAAATGTGCTACTTTATGGCAAGTTCTTACATAAGTCCATATACGTCGGAATTATAAAAAGTTATCATTTTACGAAATATTGGTAAAGAGCTACTTATGTTTTATAGAAATATAACAATTAAAAAAGAATCAAGTTACGACCTGTCATTGTTTTCAAATTGTTACGTGCTGTGAAGCTAATTTAGAGAGACAATTGCAATTTGGTTAGAACGACTTGGTACCACGGTTAGCCGGTTACATTAAAACTTTAGTCACTTTCAATCTCTATTGCACTAAGTTAAAATTAATTCATTATGGGAAACCATTACGTTAACTATTCTAATAAGTATGTATCGTTTCGGTAGCTCTCACTTGCTTTATTGTTAGACATGACATTTCTCATGCTTCATGAGAAATGCAAAGAAAGATTTTTATACTAAGACAAAATTAAATTTGATTATTTAATTACATTACAACAATATTTCACGCAAAAAAATCATACAAAACGGCAAACGGCAAATAGTACGAACGGTCTCTTTGCTCTGTATTTTCGTGATCTGAAGGTTTGCGGATACCTAAATGATAAACAGAAAATTAATAATAACAATAGGGAAAAAGCTTTTAACAATTACGACGTATTTATGTAGAAATAAATATATAAACAAATGCATATATATATAGGCAACGCTATATACTCGTAGTGAAGCAATTGTTTTTCTTAGTACTTAATGAAGTGCCATTGTATTGGTAAGAATTATCCTCAATTCTCAGTAAAATCTTATTTAGCTAAAGGTCAAACCGAACAAAGATGGATAGACATCGTTTGTTTCGGTCTGCTCCTATTAACCTTTCCTTGTAGATAATGCCTGCCATTTGTTTAGTCTAATCCATAGTAATAATAGAAATTTCAATCTTAAATTCCGTTAGACAAATTCGAATTCGTCATATCGGAGAGCAAGATAAATATGAGAATAAAAGCGCTTAATCACTTTACGTACAAAGAAAAAATACAATTTTAATTAATCACGCCGATTCCATAAAAGAATGCACCTTCAAATCTTGTTGTAAATTAACCCATTTTTTACCATAATTCGACTTAGATTTTTACCATAGATTTTTTTTTAATAATTATATTTATAGAATTAATATAAGTAAGCATTGCAAAAGCTACTAGGAGTATTCAGTAGAACAATTTATTATAATATAATTAAAGTTTATTATTACATTTCCGAAGCAACCTTATACATGTTATAGAAGCCTAAGGGTTAAATATTTGTTTCCATTCATTCGTCCGTATCAGTCTTGGTCAGTGCGCACGTGCACGAGAACACTTGACTGTGCCGTCGAGTGTTCTTAATAGAATCGAGTTAAACCACATTCTACAGACTCACGTTAGCTCATGTAACTATCAAAGTGTCTTATGTCAAAGTCAGTATAGCCGTTAAACATTACGTCAAAACTAATACTATTTATTATTTGTTCACCAAAATACATATACGTATTAATATATATACAACAATATTTATGCTTAACGAAACATTTTAATGCAAAGGGCTTGGGTTTACACAATGCTAACATTCAATGTGCCTAGTGCGAGTTTTTTATATATTTGTATGGATGGATGAAAACAGCATCGTCTAATGACAATAATCGAAATTCTATGGAAATCGCAATTAAAGACAACGTTATCGAATAAGTAAAAGAATTCGAACTAGGAACACTGATCGAAGAAAAAACAAAAGTTTAATAAAAGCGTGCCACAATACGCGAGTGCTATAGACATGTACGTCATTCGTTAAAGAAACGTTTATGACTGAATCACAAATGCATTTTTCGTGTTCTGAAAAAGCGTCCTCCCCTCGAGCCTTTCACAAAGAAAGCGCAAACGACATACCGTTAATATGTTTCATCGCTACTAAACTATTTTAAAAACAGGCTTTAAATATTTTATTATGATTATAACGAAATTGGCGATAACTAAAACTTATGTTTTGAAGTTATATTTTGATCGGTTAATTCGGTAAATTAATACAAGTTTATGGTAATTGCATTATATTCCAATTAACAAACATCGTGAGGGACACCTGCATTTGTCGGATGAAATTCTGCTACTGCTTATAATCATAATAATGTCGTCCAGACCGATTTCGGCCACGGTGGCCAATCTCAAGAGAGATTAGCCAATTATGCAGGAGATATTGTAGTACACAAGTGTGTGCGCAAACACAGGTGCACTCTCTGTTCCCTAGCTCTCATAATCCGATAGGACGGCAATCCGACACGACGGAACAAAGTGTTCAGGCGCAGGACCAACGGCTTTACGTGCTTTCCGAGGCACGGGAGTGAACAAACTTCCAACTTCCAGACTCCGGGCTGCTACTGAGATTTTCTGACAGAAAAACTCAATTACTTTTTATTGGCCTGACCTGGGAATTGAACCCAGGACCACCGGGTCTGCGACCTTACATCAAGCCACTAGACTAACGAGGCAGTCGAGTAAATGCAAGTAAATGCAAGTTATATTTCAGTTTTAAAATGTTTAGGGTGAAAGATGATAAGGTAAATATCTGAAAAAAGAGCATTATTAAAAACAAAAATGTTGTATCGACTAATTGTTTACAGGAAAACTTGAGCGAACATACTATATCTTCAAATTATTACTGGAAACGGAATAAAAATAATGTAACGATAATAGAGTATGTAAGATTTCATTCGACACATCAAGATCATCCTCACGATGGTTTTCCTTATTCGCCGAACACGAGATAAAATGTAAAAAAGGACATGAAATACACATAAAGCATACTTACCTGGCTTTGAACCCGCTATCTAAGATAAGATTAAGATTCGCCTGGGATAAAAATATGGAACCACGACTCACACGATTCTGACTGGAACTTGACTTATTTCAACAGCGGAAGCAATTGAGGAAATGTTTCGTTTCTTTTTTGCATTTAAAGTTAGTCGGTAAAGACTGTATAAGCCCTTTTAAAAGTCGATGCCATTGTTACTTGCATCACTTTAAAATTTAAACTTTTAAATGGTTAAGGAAAACTAGACTTAAAGTCATTTTCCGTTTCTTGAAATGCTTGAAGTGAATAAATTATTATTTCTAATAGCTATAATTTTATTATAAAAATTAATGATATTATAAGTGTCAACAATTTGGAAATAGTGTTTTTTATTTTTCATTGGAAATAGTGTTCATATTACAGTGTGCAGGTTTTGCATTATTATTATTTATTCTTAATCTAATTAGTAAACTTATGAGCTCACGTATATATTTATACGCAAGAATATATAACATACACGCTTAACTTTACTTAATTTTACCATAGATTCTTTTCAACGTAAATTTTAAGCAAAATTATACTTCAATATTCAGTTGGAAAAACTAAAATTTTAGATCAATTCTTTGTGCTCTTTACCTCTATAGAGCACTTCATTACATATACCGGCAGTTTGGTTTGGAGATATTGCAAGCGACGGTCTCACGGGAACAGCTCAGACTTGGCGAGTATTAGCGGGAGCTGCGCTATCACTGCGGAACACTTCCACTAAGGATTTACGTTGAAATAGTTCAATGCATTGTCGGCATGTGCTTGCTTAACAAAAGAATAGATTCAAACTTACAATACTAAGCTTTGCAATATTAACAACCCAAGAGGTTATACTTCTTTTAAAAATGTACAAGAAATTAAGTTTTAGTGAAATATTTTAATATCGTTCTATTTAACTAGAAAAACGTTACTAAAATTACGTTACAAAACAAAGGGAACCATTTTTATTTATTTATTGTACGTGTCATACTTTGGTCATTTGTATTTGAAATAAGAAGTTACTCGATTTATTTCATTTTATAGACGATATTGAAATATAATCCGAATTGCAATAAAAGTCAAAATAAAATATTGTACTGCAGAAAATTGTGCGTTTTATTATATTTCCCTCGGCAACGAGAAATTCGAGTTTCGCTGACGCATATTACGTTACGAGTCGAGTTTTGTCAAATAAAACTAGAGGTTTTTTCTATACTCAATTTGTGTTTTGTTGTAACATACAAATTGTTTGGCGTTCTCATTGTTATCAATTTATGTTTTAAGCGGCGAGTTTCCTCATTTTGGAAAAAAACATTACTGTTTTGGGTTTTTCATGAGACATTATGAATTAGGCAGTGATAGCAGTCCGTTAATGTGACAGAGCAGAGCCACTAGTTTTTTTCTGTTTAGCTTCAAGCTTTTATAGCTTGAAGCTTATTGCACTAAAATATTCCACCGTTGATTATTTGATATAGACTACTAATGTAATATAATATATATTTTTTATTGATTCGGCCATGGATAGGCAAATAAGCCACCTGTTGGTACGTTTTCACAACCACCCATAGACTTTGGCGCAGTAAGAAATATTAACTATTCCTTACATCGCCAATGCCTAACAACCTTGGGGCTAAGATGTTACCTTGTTAAGATGTCTCTTGTGCTTGTTATTTCACCGGCTCATTCACTCTTCAAACCGAAACACAACAGTGCTATGCATTGCTATTTTTAGTTAGTTTTTATCTATTATATAATTAATCATTAGAAATCATTAAAAATAATTTATATTCTAAAAAGTGATTGATATGATCTTAAGTATTTAAAATCATCTCACTTAATCATTGCTAGTAATGAGTTCTGGGTCTAATTTAATTGATAGCTATTTTGTCAAAACTATGACAGGAGTGTATTTATTGACACGATTAAAGCTCTTATTACTTTCATCACTAAGTTCATTATTCTATGAACAGTAACATTATTAAACCTAACGTTTACAAATGGTACGCAGATGGACTTTGGGTTAGATCACGAACGACATAATTGATTGTTACGCGGTTACGGCTTATACAAAACCATCCATATAAAATTCATCTGTTTTATACATGCAATATAACGTTGATATGTGAAATCATTTAGTACTACTATACACATATAATACGCTACATATTATATACATAAAAATTACAGAGTTTATATTCTGTTTAATTTATTATTAATAAATAAGTAAAGTTGTAACTTTGAAAACAATTATTATATATAGATTTTTTTTGTTATATAAGGGTGACTAAGCTAGTGTTACTACAGGCAAATATTAGATCCCATGGTTAACTCGGACGGTTTATTTACTATGAGAACATATTATTAGGTCCTTAAATATGAAATTGGCGTTTTTTACGAGAGGAATATAAAGTCAATTTTTTTTGTAAAATATATTTTATTAATCAAAGTATGCACCGTTGTTATCTATGCACTTTTGCCATCTCCTAGGTAGTTCATTGATCCCTTTACTAAAAAAACCACTCAATAAACTCTTTGAAGGCAGTTTGGACTGCCGCATCGGAGTTGAATTTTTTTCCTTGTAATAAGTTGTCCAAATTCCGGAAAAAATAATCTGTTGGAGCAAGGTCCAATTGTAGCTCATCTAACTTAATGGTTGTTTGTTGTGCAGTTTGTGGTTTTGCGTTGTCGTGAAGCAGCAGTGGCCTAGAGCGATTGACCAATCTCAGTTGTTTAGTAGCTAGTTTTTCCTTCATGGTTTGCAGTTGCTGACAATAGATATCTGCCGTAATCGTTTGGCCAGATTTTAGAAAGCTGTAGTGAAAGACACTGGCGCTAGTCCACCAAACACTCACAAGTAACTTTTTCTGAGTCAATTTTCGTTTAGGGCAGGATTTGGCTGGGTCTCCAGGGTTCAGCCATTGCAACGAGCACTTCCGATTATCGTACAGTATCCACTTTTCATCACAAGTAATGATTCAAATTAAAATCCCTTCATTATTGTGTCGGTTGAGCAAAGTTACACAGCAGTCAACGCGTGTTTGCAAGTTCGATTCACTCAATTCATGAGGTACCCATCGTTCAAGTGTATTCACTTTCCCGATTTGCTATAAGTGGATTAATACAGTTTTATCACTTATACTGAAGCCTGCAGCTATCTCTGAAGTGCTTTGTGATGGATCCGCTTCCACGATAGCCTTTAATTCTTCTTTTTCCACTTTGGTCTCCAGCCGTCCACAGGGTTGGTTCTGAAGGTCGAAATTTCCAGAACGAAAACGTTGAAACCAAAAACTTCCCGTGCTTTCTTTTGCGACACCAGCGCCGTACACATTATTAATCCTTCGAGCTGTTTCTGCAGCACTGGTGCCACGGTAGAACTCGTACTCGTAAATATACCGATATTTCACGTTTTCCATTGTGCGGTTATAAGCGACGCCAAAGAAAAAATATAATGAGGAAAAACAAATGAATGACTGTTTTTAAAACTCAAATGTTAACTCAGCTAAATGAATTTATAAATTTGAATTTGGAATTCTTAACCAAAGAAGAGATATTTCAGATCAAAGTGGTCAGTACGACAAAACGCTAATTTCATATGTAAGGACCTAATATTATGAATATCGTTCACAAGAAACCTTTTTTTATTTTATATTTTGCTACATTAATGAATATACATTGAAAAAAAAGTTACCCTTTTAGCAGTTGGAAAGGTGGACATCGGTTTTTCTTCACTTGTTTATGTAAGCGACTAAGTTTCGTCAAAACCTAAGCATATTTATTATAGAATGTATAACATTTATTTGCCACAAACATTTAATCGAAATATATTTACCTTTCTTTCCTTTGACTACAAAAGTAATTGATTATGAGCAATAAATATTTAAACAACAATAATTATATATATTGGCCTTATAATTTTTAACTTAATAAAAAATATAATTTTAAGTTTTATTTTTGTTTAACGTAGTTCATGTTGATGATCTTTGTTATTTTGATATTTTTTTCTGTCATTAAAATTTAAATATAAATAGGCACTATTATTATATAATATTTCACTTTATATTGAACTGAATATATTAAATTTAAACTTGTAAGGTGACGTTATTGAAAATGCAATGCATGTACCATACAATTAAAAGCATTTAACAGCACAGCGTGATACTATCTATTCGATAAGCCAGCCAGAAACAAAGATGGCGCACCTCGTACGTGCCAAGATGTCTTCCACCTTCGCTCTGACGTGACTTGCTAGACACTAACTGTTCGGTATAATGATTTAGGTCGAGCCTTCGCGTAGACAACATACACAATAAAACGACCCACAAAATGGGCATAACATATTTCTTCCATTCAAAATTAAAAAATAAAACTAAGTATAGAAATAAATAAAAAATTTAATTTATTAAACCTTTATCATTGTACATTTTAAGATCGATAAATTCTTATTTGCTATTAATTTTATGATGAGAGGTATTTCGTCAAGGATTTTTCTTTCAAGATCATAAAAAGTGTTTGACTTTATTTCGTAATAAATTAATATAAGCGTCTTCTTGGACTGTTTTTGAGGCAACAATTTGAAAAAAAAAACATATAATCACTCTTCTCTAGTGTTAAATTTAACTTCGAAAATAAAACGTTTTCAGTTTATTTAATAGTCAAAGGTTATGGCAGCAGCAACAATAAAATTTTTGTTTGTAATTTTTATTAGTTTTTTGCTCATAGTATCGAGAATGAACAAAATGTGAGGTATACGTCTGTGATTTGTGAATGATCTTTACCGCAAAATTACCTGATTAGAATTGTTCCTTTTATGTCTCGATAAAATGTCGTTAAATTCATAATTTTGTAATAAATTAGGTGCTCTTTTTAACTGACATTTCACTTCTACCCTCATATATCACTTTATAAAAAAATCTATCCGCCTAATAATGAGGTTTAGAGTAATCATGTAATGGTGATTAGGTGGAAAATAACAAAAACTGGGTAACGAATGAAATTTCGCCCTTCCAAGACTTTTAACCCCAGGCACGTGTCGCTTGGCCATAGCCTAATTATACGCTACTGGTTATTTCATCAATGTGTTTAATATAGTGAAATTATAATATTACCAAATTAAATTTTTATTTACGTAAAATGTTGAAAGTTGTAAATCGACAATATATATCTTAAAGAATTATTGCTGTGTCACAGTTTTGATTATTATAATTGGATGAGATCAGTTATTACTAACACTAACTAACAAAGCTACCGCTGAGCAGCAATAATTATTACTGTTGTGTTTTGGTTAGAAAAGTGAGTGAGCTAGTGTTATTGCAGGCACGAGGGACGTAACATCTTAGTTCCCAAGGTTGGTGGCGTATTAACGTTGTAAGGGATGGTTTTTATTAAATTATTTTCTTTATAAATATATGTTTTTATTATAACTTCTGTAAAGGACATAATATTAAAATCTTAATTGCTCATATAGATTATCAATTATTATTAATTATATTAAAAGATTAGTCTGTTTTATAAAAGATTGTAGCATATCTTATCTACATTTTTATTATACAACACTTTTTCTCTGTATTAAATAGATTACAGCCACTCGATCAAGTATATTGGATAAATATAACAGTGTTAAAGTAAAACACGAATCAATAACACAAGGTTACATAATGTTTTTGTTGTAAATAATGTAAGCAACGTTCAATTCAATTACATTAAGCGTCTAAGTTATTGTGCGGTTTATGTTACTTTGGCAACCTAGCTCAGACGTTGATGGATTATCTTGCCGTATAAATAATATATTAGTAAATATTTAATAATGTTAATCTGCATAGGTTTGTAATTTATGAGAGGCTTGCCTTAAGCACTAAGTACATAGTATGGTGAACTTTACTTTAAAACTTTTTAACTTCTAAAAGCTCTCGATCGCATGTTTTTTTTTCTATTTAAAAGACAAACATTATAATCACGTAAAGTAATTTTTATTTACATATTTATTTTTAATTACATATTTATTAATTATTTTCCTCGTGAATTAATTTACCCATTAGTAAAAATGGGATAGAAATCCACTTAATCGTAGTATTTCCTGGGATTACATACAGATATGTTATACACATACATACAGATTTGTCGGGTGATTTTAAGTTATATAAGATTAAGATCAATTTGACATATGGTAAATAATATTTTTCACTACTTGTAGATTAGGGATATTATTTTTTAACAACTAGTCAGTACATTCCGTCTTCATTCAACCATGAAAATGATAGATCATAGTGCGGGAAACCGTTGGATTCGGAGGGCATAGAACCGGTCGAATTGGTGCCAATTATGGGAGGCCTGTGCTTACCTTTAAAATTTGATAGATAAATGAACGAATTGAAAAGATATAAAGTTTACTTTTAAATATATTTCCATACAAGTTTTATAAATCGTTAGTACATAAAATATGTACTAAAATTAGTATAAGACAGTAACTGCTTACTTCCAATTTTTTCTTTTTGGTTTAATCAACAATCTGAAACCATTAGTAGCGAAACGTATAAACGTATAGACTTGTATTATGATAGACTTTTAAGCTATTAACAAGTGCTTATGAACCTACTGAAATAGATTATGTATATTTTGATATTAATTAAATCTTAAGCTCACATACGCAGCCCTAGTTTGGTAGCTTGATTCGATTAAGATAGCGGTGAAGTTAAGGGAACCATGTATTAGATACGTCCACGCTTTGTGGTACAATCAGTTTGTATTTTTTGACCTAGTTTGAATTTCCAAAAATAATAATAGTATTTCTTAATGTATCTACAATAAAAGATTTTATTTACATTATATCGATCCAAGTTCGATCTTATCGAAGTTAACTAATTTTGGTAATTATAATATGTACATATATTATTAAAAACCAGAAGTAGGATTATTTAAAAAAATAATAAACAGCACTCAACTACTCTGTTTCTTATAATTCAATAATAAAATCACCGTTATTTAAACATTAACACTTTAATCGTTAATCACTAAAAATAACATCCAAATCAATCCTAAATTAACGCTATTTCTTATCTTACAGTTATTAAAAAACACAACCGTTTTATTAATTAGAACAATTCACTTAAAGCGAATTACGAAACGAATATAATATTATATTCTTATATATAATTAATTAATGATAAAATAAAAAGAATTATGAATATTATAAAAGCAACTATCTAACTACCGCCGCATGCAACTGCCCTCACCAAAGTTAGACTGAAGATGTCGTAATCACTCTGACATAGCTTCTTTCTACCGGGCACTTGTCAAGCTTTGACAAATAATTGGAGATTAGGAAATGTTGGCTATGTTTCATTTCCTTGCATATTCTCTAAGAATATGATTAATATTGTCATTCATCTGTGCTGTCTTGAAAACTTATTAATTATTATTATCAAGAGAACCTTTATTGTCCAGCAGTTATTTTATAAGGCCGCAGATTACGATGTCCTGGGTTCGAATCTTGTGTCGTGGCAAATGTAACGGTTATTTGGGTAAAAAATATATATCATATAAATTGCAAGTCGCAGCCCGGAGTCCGGGAGTTCGCAGCGTTTACGATATCGTGCCTCGGAAAGTACGTAAAGCCGTTCTGATCTCTTTCCGGTTGTGTCGGATACCCGTTCCATACGTTTTTGAGAGTGAAGGAATGGATAGTGCACTTGTGTTTGTGCACTATATGCCTGCATTTGGCTAATTTCACTTGAGAATGGCTGCCGAGGTCGAAATTGGTCTGGAGGATGTCATCAATGACTGTTTATATTGGCCAAAATTTTTAACAAAAACGTTATAGTTGCCTGACATTAATATATAAGGAGTTACACAATAATTATTAGAGAAGATATTTTTATAGCGATGTTTTCCTTTACCGTCAAGCACGAGATGAATTATAAACACAAAGCCGAGATGGCGTAGTGGTTAGAACGCGTGAAACTTAACCGATGATCGTGGCTTCAAATCTGGACAAGCACCACTAAATTTTCATGTGCTTAATTTGTGTTTAAAACAGTTACATTTCATCACAATTCTTTAGTTTCTGTCTGAATAAAATAAATTGTAAACTGGAAGTAAATACATCCTTTAATCAATTCCGTATATTCCTTTTTCATGCAAATAGGGATGGATAGTGAAAACGTTATTTAATTGTCAGTATTTTTTAGGTATTGGAAAAATATCTCAGTTCATCAATAAAATATACAAATAGCAATTGAGCGCTCGTCAAAGCGACATAATCGTGTCATAAAATGCAAGTGTCCCTGAAAACCCATTTTATCTCAAGATTATTGTAAATTTAATGTGATTATTTTTATATACGTACTAGCTGACCAGGCAAACGTTGTTCTGCCATTTAAATTATATCTACTGAATATCTTGGTTTTTAAATAAAGGTATTTATTGTAAGTGTTTGGTGATGGGATCTATGACAGAAAAAGGAAAGGAGCGCTGTAGACGATAACCGCCGATAAAATAAAAAAAACACCAACCATTCATTTTCTCAATTCAATGTATTTGATTAATGTAATGGACATATTCATTGTTTGATTAAGTTAAATGTAAAGTGAAAAAAGTAATATATTTTTATCCTAAAGCAGTTAATTAATTTCGAAGAGCAATTGAGTGTTCGATATTTTTTGTCAGTGCGTCTTTAGCCAACACAAATAAGCTCGATACATGCCACGTATAATTATGCGTGTGATAAACATGGTGTGTCCAAATCTAAGCCACAAACGGACACCGTTTGGCCTCGCGACTTATTGATTGTCATTATACATGTATGTATATTATATGCATAAACCACCACCCTACGATTTTTTTCATGCGTTTATTCATTATTGTTTTCTTAGGTTATGTCTATGGATTTTGTGTGTGAGTGGTGCCTCATCGTACATTCGTCCCACATTATGAGACAGAACTTTTGAAAACGGTGGTACGTTATTTGTTTTATTTATGATATTGGTAAATGGTCCCCCTCATCCATATACATTGGCACTATAAAACATTAACCATTTCTTACATCGCGAATGCGCCACCAACCTTGGGAACTAAATTGTCCCTTGTGCCTGTAGTTACACTTGCTCCATCACCCTTTAAGCCGGAACAAAACAATACTAAATATTGATGTTTGGCCTTTGAATATGGGATAAACATAGTACATATGAATGTTTAAAGTACATGTACATAGTACAAACGAAACGTCTCCTAAGATATTAATTTAAATTAATCCTTATAATTCCAGTGAGGCAACCGCGTTTTTTATTGCCTTTCAATCGATTCAATTATTAGCAACTAACAGTTTCTATTAAAACAGACAAATTGAATTACTGCTAAATATTTTTTTAAATATAGTTTTATATTTTACATAACTCGATATGATTTATTTCACACAAACTATATAAACAAACATAGTCTGTTCAAAGGTGGCGCGGCGCTGCTAACAGAATTCAAATGAAATTAAGTTTTACATATTGCATTAAATAATTAAATTTGATTAAGAATAATATTATTATTTCTAAAGGATTTTATTTTGAATATTGTTGAAGTAATTTAAATCCTTTAAAAATAAATTAAACATCAAAAATGGCTATAAAAGTTTCAAACAATCATAACAGAGTCTACTATAAATTAAATATTGTTATAATAGCTTGATAAATAATAGTCATTGATTTTGTTTTTTTTTCTTCCGATAGTTTTTTTGACGCTGAGCATATAGATGATTACACTATCATTTCTCTGATTATACTGTTAATAGTAAACACTCGAAAAATGTGTTTATTGAATGTGTGTAATGTATGTATACTTGAATTCATTTACATTAATTATTAACTTATTTTTGAAGATTGCATTATTTTCACTTGCTAAAATTTCGGTTTCTTGACTTTCCTCCATAAAATTGCGATGAAGACACGATATAAGTCCCGTGTAAATAAAAACGATTTGCAAAATTTTTAAGTGTCAAAATGACGCGACGCTTCTCGTGAATGACGTGGACGAAAGTTCGATGAGGTTCACTATAAGTAATTATTTTGATATTATTCATACAAAAATACTAAAATCGTGATTACAAAATGGGATGATGGGTTAGGAGGGTGAAATTTCGGGATATATGTATTTTTTGACACTAAATCTAAGTAAAATAAAAAATAAAAAAAATGTCAAAAAATCAGAAACAAATACTGGATAGGGACACCCTTAACACCTAGCGGTATGAAATATACTTTACGACCGATTCTCATACCTCCCAAATATAAATAACAAATTTCATAAAAATCGGTCGAACCGTTTCGGAGGAGTTCGACCACTATCACCGTGACACGAGATTTTTATAAATTAGAAGATATCCATGATAAATTTATATCATAGCAATAATATTTTTAAATGCAATTTGCAGATTTTTAAAATACATATGTTTGATAAATGGACTCGAAAAATATATCAGCTTAAATTGTTCAACAGGAATCGTAATTTTAAAACCCATATGATTTCATACTTTATATATGAATAGAAATATTTTGTAAATATTATCAGATAATATTTCATAATTTTTTATATTATATGTTAGTAAGTATTCGTCACACAGATCAAATTTAAGAACACGTTTTTGCCGTAGCGCACGTAACAGTGAAGGCATTTCTGTAGTGGTCGTCGTAAAAGGCGTAGCAGATGTTGAATCCTAGATTAACTTATTTTACATCATAATATTTATTCATAGCCCGCGGTTGCCTCGAAGAAGCAAAACGTAGTCGAAACGAAGGCACACGAGATATAGCTAATAATAAATCTACATACATAAATAATAGCAAATCTACGTGCTTATCAATACTTATATTATAAAGTTGTAGAGTCTGCATATTTGAACACGTTAATCTTTAGAATTGCTATATTTTTTGCGTTAGATATAGCCCATTTGTTGAGGTTTATAAGGGTTACAGGCTATATAAATTCACGCTAAGACGCTGAGGAGCGGAGCAGGAACCATAAACGTCAACTAATCTAGCAAACTATAGTATAGCATGTATACAAGTGTGCTAAGTGACGTGCAGCGGTACAGCGTTCTGTATTTCTTAGCATTTAACCATAAAACGAAAGACCGTTTTATAGAGAGACGGTTCACTTTTTTGTAATAAGTGCTTTTTCTATGTAACGTCCATTTGGTTTTTTTCATAATTCCTTTGGTATTATAATCAAGTGTAAGAAATATTCAGATATTATTCAAAGTAAGTGCCTCGTTTTAAAGTTAATTTTAAATAAAACTAAACTATGACAGTAATCTTAGTTTAATGCTCATTCTCTATTTTAATTAAAATTGTTCTTAAATATAATTCTTAGCTTAGTGACTTATTTATATGGCAGGAGTGGAAAAACATCGCATAGCCCCTGACTTTTATTTTTCCATTTTTTATGTTGAAAAATGTTATTTGTGTTCAAATGTGCTACATTTTTATAGGCTCATATATATTTATTATTTAAAAATAACTGATACAAAATTCTAGATCAAATATATTTCTTTATAACTAATAAAAGCAATCATTAGTAACTGTTTAATTAATGTCCTCCAGACCGATCATCGACCACGGCAGCCTTAATGAAATAAGCCAATTGCGCAGGACATATTACAGTGCATAACTGTGTGCGCAGACACAGGTGCACTCTCTATTCCCTAATTATTCCCTTCTCATAATACGATGGGTCGGGAATCCGACACGACCGGAATGAGTTCAGGTGCAGGACCAACGGCTTTATGTGCTTTCCTAGGCACGGGAGTATACACACGTTCAACTTTTAGACTCCGGGCTACTACTGAGAATTTTCGACAGAAAAACCCAATAACTTTTTCTTGGCCCAACCTGGGATTTGAACCCAGGACCTCGGGGCCTGCGGCCTGTTTATTTACTAATTAATAAATGTTATAATTTATAATTGTTCGTTTTAGGACTAAAAACCTTATTTTGATTGAAAAAGACAATGGCTTTATATTAATAAGCCTTTAATCGAATTATGATCTTTTACTGTTTGTATTAAATATTTCTTCATCTACGATTAATTCGAATAGAATTAATTTTGTTGTCTGAGTAATGAATTTAACTTATATTTCGAGTATTATACAGGGAATTTTATAAGTATGATACACTAATGAATACCTCCTATTGATCGAAATTTTGCCGTAACCCCACAATAGTTGTGATATATAGCAAATTATACTTTGGATATTTACATTTAAAATATGTGAAGCTATATTTGTAACACTAAATATACCATAATCGATGTAGCGTGCAAAATCCCATCTATAAAGGTTTATCAGGCAGCTGAATGGTTGCGATGTTTGTCAACGAATCTTACTTAAGTCCGAATAATCTGCTATTTGTATACGTCTCCAGTGGATAAATCGTTGGAGAGTGCTGCCAGCTCGTTGACGTCACGAACCTCGACTTATTTGATACTATTTTGTCATTTGGTTACTTAGTTTGAAACTTCGTGTAGCAGCTGTTAACTCTCTACATGTTAACAGCTTGACAGAAGCTTACATAAATATATGTTACAATTTACATATTTTGCTAGCTATATACTGTATAATAATATGATTTATAATTACATATTGATTTTATAATTACAATTGATTATACATTAATAAAAAGCCGAGATGGCCCAGTGGTAAGAACGCGTGAATCTTAACCGATGATCGTGGGTTCAAACCCGGGCAAGCACCACTGAATTTTCATGTGCTTAATTTGTGATTATAATTCATCTCGTGCTTTACGGTGAAGGAAAACATCGTGAGGAAACCTGCATGTGTCTAATTTCACTGAAATTCTGCCACATGTGAATTCTACCAACCCGCATTGGAGCAGCGTGGTGGAATAAGCTCCAAACCTTCTCATCAAAAAGAGGAGAGGAGGCCTTTAGCCCAGCAGTGGGACATTCACAGGCTGTTACGGTATACATTAATAATAGTGAGTGTGAAGAAATTATTATACAATTATTTACTATGAATGTGTATTGATGCACTGACAAGACGACCAATATTTTTATATACAGACTTCAAATTTATTACACATGGTGGAACATATATTTTGCGTCGTTTGCGTCGTTGCAATGGTACCATGAAAACCGGCAATGATGCTTGCGCGAAGGAAGATGAATTAAAACCACAACGCTAGTTTTGTTCAGTTTCTCAAACACCGCGGTGTAATTTTTTAGAGCCATCTTCAATTTCTTTATTATATTAATAATATAATTCCTTATAGCGGTGGTTGGTGCAGTCTCAACTTTTTAGATGGAGAGGTTTCATCGTCTATTATCATATATGTTTTTTAGAATAGGATTACCGCGCTAGCCGCGTTCTACGCCAGCTACGCGCGTTCGGGTAGACATGAAACTATTTTAGAATCTGAATGATTTTCTAAACAACTATCAGATACTCATTTCTTAATAATATTTAAAATAGGTTGTAGAAGGTTGTTTGGATTTTGATATATGATGTCACTATATTCGCTATATATGAATGTGAATGCTATGCTGCCTACAATAATGTATGTTAGAAGTAAATATAAATTGTTATAAAGTACCGTTAATGGTCGTTAAGTCTTTCTTCATCAAAAACAAAGGGAAATTTCAAACTTTTATAACAGTATTATTAAATTCATGAAAGCAAAGAGAATTTCCAATACTTTAAAAATTTAAATTTTTGACTAATTCTAAAACTACAGTATATCAATAATTACTTTAGCGAATAATATGAGTATCATTAAGGGCTGAATATAATATTAGATCCTTACATATAAAATTAGCGTTTTGTCATAGTGACCACTTTGATCTGAAATATCTCCTCTTTGGTTAAGAATTCCAAATTCAAATTTATAAATTCATTTGGCTGGTACATTTGAGTTTTGAAAACAGTCATTCATTTGTTTTTTTATCATAATTTTTTTCTTTGGCGTCGCTTATTACCACACAATGGAAAACATGAAATATCAGAATATTTACGAGTACGGCGCTGATGTCACCAAAGAAAGCACGGTACGTTTTTGGTTTCAACGTTTTCGTTCTGGAATTTTTGACTTTCAGAACCAACCCCGTGGACGGCCGGAGACCAAAGTGGAAAATGAAGAATTAAAGGCTATTGTGGAAGGGGATCCATCACAAAGCACTTCAGAGATAGTTTCAGGCTTCGGGGTAAGTGATAAAACTGTATTAATCCACTTAAAGCAAATCGGGAAAGTAAAAAAACTTGAACGATGGGTACCTCATGAATTGAATGAATCGAATTTGCAAACATGCGTCGATTGCTGTGTTACTTTGCTCAACCGACACAATAATGAAGGGATTTTAAATCAAACCATTACTTGTGATGAAAAGTGGATACTGTACGATAATCGGAAGCGCTCGTCGCTATGGCTGAACCCTGGAGACCCAGCCAAATCCTGCCCTAAACGAAAATTGAAACAGAAAAATTTACTTGTGAGTGTTTGTTGGACTAGCGCCGGTGTCGTTCCCTACATCTTTCTAAAATCTGGCCAAGCGATTACGGTAGATATCTATTATCAGTTACTTCAAACCATGGACGCAACTTCTTACAAGAAAAAAAATTCAAATCCGATGCGGCAGTCCAAGCCGCCTTCAAAGAGTTTGATTCTCGCCACCATGGTTTTTTTAGTAAAGGGATCAATGAACTACCTATGAGATGGCAAAAGTGCATAGATAACGACGGTGCATACTTTAATTAAGTAAACATATTTTACAAAAAAAAAAAAATACTTTATATTCTATTCTAATTTCATATGTAAGGACCTAATATATTCTAAGAAATAAACGACAACCGAAGATATAAATTATTTATCATAAAAAGTAAATAAATAAAATAACATCTTAACAAAACGTAGCATCCATCATTTTTTTAATATAAAATAATAAAGAATTAAAGCAAAAAAAATAAATAAAAATAAAGACCTAGTATATTCTGCATGTATTCAAATATTTATAACAATATTTTACAGTAAGCAAAGAGTGTTAAATAGCCTATGAAGTGCTATTTAGGAAATCGCATTGCTGGTTCCGTACTAAAATTGTCAAGGAATATGTTCAGAAAATTGTAATAGATAACATTGCTATTTGATTGGGTATTTTTTTCGTTTTTCATACCATTAAATAATACCAACAAAACTTCTACAATTATCTTAATTTTAAAAGTGTTTAATTTTCGTTTACTAAGATGAACAAACGAAACGTAACATTACTAACGGAATTCTAAAAAATACAACGAATCAAAACTGTCATTACCATATAAAAAAGCTGATAACAATTAAAGTAAATGAAACTCAAATGGTTTCGTCCGCCGCGAAGACAATCGTAAAAGGATTTTTAGATTTTCTATTACACCTTCCACTCCATTAGCTTTTACTGGCAACAATAAAATGACACTCCGTCTAGATAATCCCCTTTAAAAATTATTAGCTTTATGGGGATTTAAACCTTTAGGAGTAAGCTATATTATTTGATGGACTAAAGACAATTACGACATGAATTATACAAAGTCCAAAAGTTTCTTGTGTGATTTCTTTAAGAAAATTTAAATCACTATCAAACCACCGTCTACTGTGTCTTGTTCCGAACTTTAGAAAGGCAGAAGGCACGCCTTCTAGTCTTGATGATGGTGCCCTGTGCAAGAAGAGCGGTTATATGTTTAAGCACCGCAAAAAATATTAAAAAAAATATTGTGTAGAAATAAGATCATGTAAGGGCGCGCGGGTGCAATGTGAATTATATGTATACATGAAAAAAAATACATATAATTCACATATTTAAGTTCCCAAATTAAATAACTTGCAATAGGTTTTTGACATTGATCAATTGTTCTAACGGTCAAATTTTTTTAGGAATGAAAGCATGAAAGTTTAATTCATGTTTACTTTACAAAATTACTTTTCTTCAATGCTTTGTGTGTCACTTCACGAAGTTTTATCATGTCAAGAATATTAACATCAATCACTATTGACATTTTATGGTGAATTATATTTTGAATGTGAAAAGTTCCCATAAAATTGTTGGAACTCTCTCGATTCGGCGTTCAAACTTTTAATTAAATTACTTTTCCAAAAAGAGTATCGTACGATGTGCTGTTTAATTGGTTTGAATGTATTTGAAGCTAATTCTATTTAGGATTAATAAAAATATTGATTAGATTGATAAATAAAATGCATTGTAATAATATAGTGTTTGGTTCTATATGTATTAATATGAAACAGACAAACTATTTCATTGAGAAAGATTTTATAGCGTTTTAATTATTATTATTTTTTGTTTTAATTCTTTATTATTATATATTAGAAAAATGATGGATGCTACGTTTCGTTAAGATGTTATTTTATTTATTTACTTTTTATGATAAATAATTCATCTCTTCGGTTGTCGTTTATTTCCTAGAATATATAAATACTAAATAATAACTCACCGTTGAAACTAGTCATTACGGTTAAATGAACACTTATTTTGGATTTTACAAGAAGATTATTTTATTAATATTATATGCAATAGGAATCGTAAGTATGCCCACTTTGTTATTTGCATAAGATATCTTTGGCCCATAAACCAAACCCGTAAATACCGTCGAAGCATTCATAAAAGTGACATAATCGTTGCATAAAACGAAAGGGTGCCAATAAAAGAACCCTTGAGTATAAGATATTATTTGGTGCTTCAATAGTAACTCGGTTGGCTAGATGGAATAATTGTGGCGGTTTAAATAAATATTTCGTTTTCTTATTTTAGAAGGTTAAAATATTTTAAAATAAATCGTAATAAATATATCGTTATTACAACCACTCTATTTAAACTTATAACATCGTTTTTCCTGAATGATTAAAACGCACATCCAAAACTACTGAAATGGTACATAGTTTTACTGTATAACCTAGTAACTGAACTTTTAGTAATTTCAACTTTAAGGGTGAGAAGAAGGAGGGGAGTACTGTATGAATTTTAGCTATAAGAAATACAAGGGACAAGCATCTAGTAAATTGTAATAGTAGTGTCTAAATATGTGTATATTAAACAGGAGGGCAAATGGGTACATGGGAGTAAGTTGTCACCAAGTAAGTGGTCACCACGAATCAAAATAATTGGCAACTTAAAAAAATATTAACTATTCTTTACACCATCGATGTGGTTCTATCTTAAGATTAAAGATTTTATATTTTTGTTGTTATTATTAAATCATAAAGATTTCAAACGGGCATGCAGTCAGGCTTGGTATGGCAAGACATTCATGTTTAGTGGTAGGATAATTATTTAGGGACGCTGCCCATTCCTGCTTTCATGAATCTTTATATCATTCGGCTTATATTTGACGGCCTTAATATAAACGTTGTTTAGTGGCTTCGTTAAACACTGATGTCGCAAAATCATTTCCAGATTTAGAAAATTTAGTCAATGTTTTACTCAAATCAAGCTGCTTATAAGCAAAGCCGTATTACCAACTGAAATTAATGTAACTGATTTTTGATGATGGATAAAGAATCGTTCTATACATAAAAAATCGAAACCTGTATCCACATATTTTCTGTCTAAAATACGAAGCTGTTGCTGCCTATTGCTGAATTTATAGGCTTTTATTATTAGTTAAAGCAAATAATATGATATTTTGGCAAGTATTAAGTTAGCCATTTTTGGAAGTGCTTTGTAAGTTAAAAAAATACTTTTTTAATAATAGCCTTTTTTATCCGTAGTGCCACTCGATCTTTTTACAGCGACCCATCTCGCTTTCAATCCAGAATAAACACATTTTTATTCCACTCTTATGCTAATAAAATGCAAATCGTCCCTTTCGGCTTAGGGTTTGCAATTTTCTACAAATGTTTCCTATAGAATTTTATTAGATTTCCTTAATTGATAAACATTGATTTTATACGTATTTAGGTTATTTCAATGTTTAGTTTAAGTATAAGCCAGTATTATTTTTTCGATAAAATTGTCGTCCTATAGGTAAAAAGGTAAAAGTTTCGAACGATCAATGTAATAGAAACGCTTACTAAGACGTACGATCGTCCCTGTTGACGTCAATGCTCGATAGCACGTGTTCTCTACGGACTATTTACTCTGTGATATAGCAGCAGTATTCCCAAATCGGGCGCCATTTTGTAGATTGCGCAGCCTCCATGCCAGTCTGCCGTGCACCACCGTCTACAAATTATGCTCAAGACATACGTTATTCGACATTTTCTGTTTCATAAATCTCCATTTGGAAGCTGTGCGCCCGTGAATAGGCTCGTTAGTCATAAATATCCGAAGTCTGGTCGTTATCCCTCATTCAGGCAGGAGGTGAGCGCTGGAAAAAATGTAATTTTAAATGTCATCCGCTTTCCGTTCAGGCAATGGATTAGGATATGTAAAAGCGAATGTAATCTCATAACTATACTTAAATTGCACGACTTACATTTAATAGTAATTAATTTTTTTGTCACAAAATAAAAAAAATATTTTAATAAATTATACGATTTAATTTTATTAATTTTAGTATATTTGTACGAAATTTCTAAGTGGAGACGTGTGTATTATTTAGCTAAAATCTTTAAAGAAGGATATTTTATAAAAAAGTTAACTTACTTAATACAAAAAAATCGCATGAGGCTAAGCGAGCTATGAATGCATGAATAATTCGATTATGTTAATAGATTATTAAGTTTTAATTTACATAGTATAAATATTTAAAAACATAAAAAGCTTAAATTTGAAGTTTGCTGTGGAATTTATAATATAATATAATTCTGTACATAAACTATTTAACCAATCTACTAGATTGTTTTTAAAATATTAAAAATTTATAATGAAAAAAAATATTTTGAGAAATCTATGTTAGATAATATGTACATTGATGAATCGGAAATGGGTTGTCTAGCTGTCACGGTCACAAATCACGGGCCATCACTGTTAATTAATATTAACATTATATATATATAATCTAATATATATAAATAATCTTTTCAGTATATACATATGTTCACAACCCACTTCAGGACAATCTGTCAATTGTGGTTGACTTTTTACTCTGTTTAAAAGAAGGGAGTAGGTATACCTTTCTCGAATAACGAAAACCTCACATAAAGATTTCAATAATTAATATTTTACGTAACGAATTATCGTTAAATATTACAATATATCGAACATTGTAATATATTTAGGCTTGAAAAGAGGTTTGTACACATTTATTACAGTGATCATTTAAACAATGGTCCGATCGTAAAGCTTATTAAATGCTTTGTAATTTACTTGATTGTATAATTTTACTACGAAACTTACTAAAGAAACCACATATGATTTAAAAGATTATTACTGGTTTGATGTTGCTTATATTGACATTTATATATTATACTTTTATTCAAATAAAAACGCTTCTTCAATATTAAAATTTCATATCATTCTAGTCACAAACACATATTTAGATCATCGCCTGCTCAGCAGTTACCGAGATGGGTGGAAAAGAACAGGTACACATATAACATATGTTTGTTGTAAATGCTGTGATATATTTTAAAGGTACTTTTAACAATAAAACAAAGCTTACGTTATGTTGGCAATATTTACAAGCACCTTCTGCTCGTAGTCACCTCCGGATCGAAATACTATATTATGATATGACTTAATAACAAAACTTTATATAAAGAATAAAAATAAAGTGTGCAATTAGTATTATTTGTAACCAAAATTTATTACCTCTAAAAAACTTAAGCAAATAACCGATTACTTTGAAAAAAAATTAAATATTTATGCTCCGAAGTTTTAAACATCATAAGTGAATATAGCGTTAATAGGTGCTATAAAAATTTTGTAACGCTGTAAAACCACGTGCAGCCCAAAATATACAGGAGCTAAAAGCTTTTGGGTGTAAAACATTAATGTGTATCGCCTTTCTGTGGTCCCTTTTAGCATTGATGCCGTGTGTCGAGAACTCGATCGGTTATGCTTGCTCCTATTTATTTTATATTTTTTGTTAAACATTACACTACACTTACATTTATTTAATATAATTTACGGTTTTTAGTTGCGTCAATTGAAAATAGAACTAATGCAACACGTTCACACCAGATATAAAATAGAACAATGCACTTTCTTATTAAGGAACACTTTCGTGGCAAGAAATAAATAATTTTATTCATTTACCTATATATTTAAGATTGCCATAAAAGTAGGTATGAATATGAGTTTTAATTGCCATCTTTTTTATCAAAATTGCCAGATATAGGTACCGCTTAGCTGTTTAGGACTAAACTTTTAATCTCTATTTCTTCTTATTTTAATTATTACCTTAATTTAATATGGTGGTTTCAATAATATTGAGATAAAGATGAAAGTTTCCTTAATTGACTAAAGTGATTGTATTGTTCAAATGTTTTTGATTTTTTTTACTGATCAACACTGATGTATGAAATAAAAAATATTACTAGGTCATAAATTCAAGCATACATTTGAAATTATACATTTAAACTAATTATTATTAAATGTTATATAAATTTGCAAATGAAATCAAACCAAATGAAATATACTTAATTCAAGTAAGCTTTTCAAGCACTTTTGAATCGTCATGTTACGAAATTTTATCATATGTAAAGCTACCATTGGTTTGGAGTGTAGATTCTGCCGAAAATATCCGCCAAGAAACGAAATAGTTAATATTTCTAACATTTCAGTAGATACAAAACAAATAAAAATAATATTGAAAATCATTTTATATTTTAAGTCTCATCCAAATTACAAGCTACTGAAGCTTGTAATTTGGATGAGATTTAAAATTTAAAGTTTAAGATTTATAAGCATTTAAAGTGAATATTGGCCTTTTTAAATTAGCTTCAAGTTGTAGTTTCAAAATGTAAAATACTAATTATATTCATTTCTTTTAAAATAAAAATTGTTACTGTGTTTTTTTATTAGGTGTATTGTAATCTCCACAATTAGGAAGTTGAGCTTATTTTTTATGGTCTTAAAAAATCATATTTAAAATATAAAAAATACTGGCAAATTTTTTTTTACGATGTCTGCAAAAATGAATTTTTTACAATTTTTTAAAGTTACGAGTTGTTAAATTCTTTTCTGGAGCGACCGGTCGACGTGTGACGTCACATCGCCCAACGTCGCTCGCTCGCCCATACAATTGCGCCTGTATTTTCGCGTTATTCTTGATTTTATTTATATTTTGGTTAGTATACAAAAAAAACTTTCATATATTTATTATACAGTACCATAGCATACTAATTCAACAAATCGAACTTAGGAAAAATATTTTTTTTATATATATTATTAACAAAACGAAGTAGATATTTGGCAGAATTTCAATGAAATTAGACACATGCAAGTTTCCTCACGATGTTTTCCTTCACCGTTAAGCACGAGATGAATTTTAAACACAAATTAAGCACATGAAAATTCAGTGGTGCTTGCCCGGGTTTGAACCCACGATCATCGGTTAAGATTCACGCGTTCTAACCACTAGGCCATCTCGACTCTTGGACTTAACTACAACAAAATAAGCAGTTAGTCTGAACATAGAAAAAGCCTTTGATTGGGTATGGCTTACGGCTGGGGTCAACCAAACTTGATTCAACTCAACCCCAATACCACACAAGTTTGCGCGATGACTTCTAAAATGACACCTTTTGTCATATCCGGTCATTTTGAGAATACTGCCTCGCTACCAAATCCAGTATCGGGACGTTAGGTTCTACGGTCTATTGAGAGGTGAAGCCAAATTAGCAAAAAGCTTTGTTTACTCAACAAGGTAAGTTAGTACTTCATGACAGCTCCTCGCTTAATATTCTACAAGGTGATAATTCAGCCCCACATGGAGTACTGCTCTCATCTCTGGGCGGGAGTGATATTGTCAATTTCTATTGCATCTTTTACGGGAAATGCTCTGAGGAACTGTTTAGATTAATTCTATGCGCTGAATTTCATCACCAGACATCGCGTCTAAGTTCTAAATTCCATCCATACCATCTTGATGTCTAGAAATCACCTACTATAACGCTATTTTTAAAGCGTTTCCTGCCTCAAACAACCACTCTGCGAAACATATTATCCGGTGACTTTTCCGAACCGTTATGACATAGAAACCTTCAAGAAAAGCCTAAGCCTACTCATTCCTTTAAGGTCGACAACGCGCCTGCAAGCGCTCTGGTGTTGCAGGTGTCCTTGGACAGTGGTAATCACTTTCCATCAAGAGAACCTACTGCTTGTTTGCCCCCCTTTTACATAAAAAAGGCTTCTCTTCCAGTAGCAGTTTATTTTATTAGAAGTGATGAAATTATGAGAAGCCTCCTCATATCGTTATGTGACCAATGCTATAGTATGTTTGCATCCTTCACATTTGAGATTGTTAATTTTATTTACACTTTCATCAGAAGCAAATTTACAATAATATGCCGTGGCTCTTTATCGTAACTATCGCGCCCCGAACTGTGTACGTAAAATTAAAATGTAGGAAATGTATATGATATTGTATATCGATATTATCTTCTATCGAAAGCGGAAAGCACTAGATACATGAAAAATACGGACTTATTGCCGATCACAGTTATGATCAACCTGCATTAATAAAAGATTAAAATAAACAATAAGCTTACTCATATATTTCGCGTGATTTGTGAAAGAATCCGCAATTATAAGATCGACTTTTGGTAGATTATTTGTTATTCTACTTGAAAATACTGCTCTTATTTTAGCATAAAATAATATATTAATAATCGTTCTAATATTATTATAAGTGAAAGAACGTATGTGGGGCTTCAAATCTCAAAGAAGGATAAAATAAATACAAAATAATTAACGCGTGTATCTCAAGAGTCGCCCGCAAAAACGATTGGGCAAAGTGACGTCACAGTCAAAACTCAGACGGAGCAAGAATTGTACGAGAGCGCCTAAATTGATTAATTTATAAAAAAAAAGTTGACATGATATAATCATAATTTTTTCACACATGTGAGTAATCATGTAAAGATTATTCTAGTACAAAAAAATAATAATTTACATCTTTCTGATTGTGTTGTATTATTATCCGTGCCATCGGATTGTAGCTTTATGTCTATCTAGAGTTTGGATTTTTCAAGTCTCCGTATGTTTTTATTTCTAGTCACAATCAAAATTTTTGAATTGCAATTTGTTTTTATTTTGTCTTAATTTTTTGTGTTATTTATTTTAAAAAATATATTTGAACATTTATTTTAAACAATTTTGTTAATGTAATTTTGTTATAGATTTACTTTTTATAGTATTAGGGCAACGAAATTTCCGCATGAATTAAATGTTAGGTTTAATAAAGGCGTTTCTTTATATCTTATGTTTTTCATAAGCATATTATTTATTAGATTTATTCGTATTTTCATAGCTGAAGTAAATTTTATTTTAAATCGTATTTTATAAAGAAATGTTATATAGACTACACATCACATACGAACCATAAGGGCAGAGCAGTAACGCTCAGCGCGGACAGAACTTCGTGGAAAACTAAGCTTTGCTAAACTCGCTACAGTTTAGTAGGTAACAAAAGATTAACTTATTTATTTATAAAGTTATTCAACAGCTCGTATATTAAATATATTAAATTAAATATTATTTAAGTCAAAAATGTAGTAATTTTTAAAATTTGTATTATATTAAAAACTAAAAGTTTTATAGCATTAAAGATAAAGAAAATTATGTAACCTTCCCCTCAAAAAGGGAGAGAAGGCCTTAGCCCAGCAGTGGGACATTTACAGGCTGTTACTTACTTACTATGTAATATGCACACAACACAAACACATGCGCTCATGCTCATTTTTTGAGTGGTTTTTGTATGTAAGTGTAGAGATGCTATTATAGTAATATTATATTTTAACTGCTTCGTTGGTGGCTTGATGTAAGGCCGTAGACCCGAACGCCTGGGTTCAATTCCCAGGTCGGGCTAATAAAAAGTTATTGGGTTTTTCTGTCATAAATTTCTCAGTAACAGCCCAGAGTCTGGAAGTTGAAAGTGTGTTCACTCCCGTGTCTCGGAAAGCACTTAAAGCCATTGGTCCTGCGCCTGAACTCTTTCCAGTCGCGTCGGATTGCCGTCCCATCGGATTATGAGAGTTAGGGAATAGAGAGTGCACTTATGTTTGCGCACATACTTGTGCACTATAATACTTCCTGCGTAGTTGGCTAATCTCTCATTGAGATTGGCCGCCGTGGCCGAAATCAGTCTGGAGGATATTATTATTATTATATTTTATTTTATCTTTTTTAATTGTTGCTTTTTAAAATCCTGGTATTGACGCACTGAAGAAATAAGTGTCTGAATAAAGTGTTATATACATATTGACCATGCGACTGGACAAGGACACTGTTGCGTGCGTAGTTTGTATTTTATAACAAAATTAACCGATCATTAGCATATTTACAACGCACCTGTATTTAATGCGGATGGTCACGCACGATACCCATCACGCGAAAATCACGTGATGAATTTTAATAAGACTGATGCCATGCATATAATCAATAAAAACATTTAAAGTGAATTTTTTTAATCATTAATAAAGACAATGTTTTTTTTTTATATAGAATAGGAAGGCGGATGAGCATATGGACCACCTGATGGTAAGTGGTCACCAACGCCCTTAGACATTGGCATTGTAAGAAATGTCAACCATCGCTTACATATCCAATGCGCCACCAACCTTGGGAACTAAGATTTTATGTCCCTTGTGCCTGTAATTACACTGGCTCACTCACCCTTCAAACCGGAATACAACAATACCAAGTACTGCTGTTTTGCGGTAGAATATCTGATGAGTGGGTGGTACCTACCCAGACGAGCTTGCACAAAGCCCTACCACCAGTAAAAATGTACTGACAATAATTGTGTATAAGACTAATTTCATAATAAACAAAATTTCTCCATAAAGATAAATCGATGGTTGTGTAGATTTCGCAAAAATAGCAAAAATACTAACAAAAAGGGACATTTTATCTTCTAATTCGGATAATAATATAAAGCTGCAGACTGAGCGGGACTGGTGTGACGCCGGCGTGTTCCATGACTATTCATATTTGTAGTCAAACAGGCGGCGGGACGTGAACCACAACCTTCGGCGTGAAAGGCAAGCCACATCCACCAACCACGCCAACCGGCTCGTCATACTTACATATATTATTATATACATACATTAACTAGTACATCCCAGCTGCTCTTTGACATGTTTGTTTTGCAAAGGGTTTTGCAAAACAAACATGTATTTCCAACCAAAGACCATTAAGTTTAAGTAGTATACTCGTAATAACATGTATTAATTTTAATAATAATAATGTCTTCCAGATCGATTTCGGCCACGGCGGCCAATCTCAAGAGAGATTAGCGAACTACCCAGGATATATTATAGTGCGCAAGTGTGTGCGCAAACACAGGTGCACCCGCTATTCCCTAATTCTCATAATTCGATGGGACGGCAATCTGACACGACCGGAAAGAGTTCAGGCGCAGGACCAACGGCTTGACGTGCTTTCCGAGGCACGGGAGTGAACACAAACTTCTAGACTCCGGGCTGAGAATTTTCTGACAGAAAAACCCAATAACTTTTTATTGGCCCGACCTGGGAATTGTGCCCAGGACCTCCGGGTCTGCGGCCTTACGTCAAGCCACTAGACCAACGAAGCAGTCACCAGTATTAATTTATATGTAATTACGACAAAGTTTAAGTAATATTTTAATCTATTCACTCTCAAGTCGTTACAATGTCATTTTACCATATTACAAATATTTAATCAAAACACAAAACTGCTTTGTATTAATTTACTAAAGATTAATGAGTCAAATGTAATTGTTTATAAATGAAGTTATTAAACAAAGGGCTTTGATGTCGACTCTTCGCTTACTTAACTTTTTGTTCTGTTATACAGTGTGTATAAGTTTTTGTAATTTAAGAATATTACACATATGCGTCAAGAAATAATATTTAATCAAATTATTTATGTATTGCAGTGTGGTAGCTGCAAAATAAAATGGAATCTTCAAGTTTTAATCCGTGGGCTTCACAAGCTCATTAAGGATATTTGATCATCCATCCATCCATACCATTAGCAGTTAGTGTCTCAGTTTATGGTGGTGAAAAACCTCGAGCAAATGCATTCTCAAACAGAGTTGGCATAAAGAAGGCCGCAAAACTAGTCACAAAGTTTGAATTTTTTTTTTTATAGATTAGGAAGGCGGACGAGCATATGAGCCACCTGATGGTAAGTGGTGATCAACGCTAATAGACATTGGCATGTAAGAAATGTAAACCATCGCTTACATCACCAATGCGCCACCAACCTTGGAAACTAAGATGTTATGTCCCTTGTGCCTGTAATTACACTGGCTCACTCACCCTTCAAACCGGAACACAACAATAACCAAATACTGCTGTTTTGCGGTAGAATATCTGATGAGTGGGTGGGATCTACCCAGACGAGCTTGCACAAAGCTTTACCATCAGTAAGATATTTATTTTTATTATTATTTGTTATATAAAACATAATGCCATATATGTATATGATTTAAGGGTAAAAAAATGACATGAAGATGGAACTATATGTTTACAGAGAATTATACAATTCTTTTAACAATTTGAAAATAAAATACTGGTTGGATTTTTACACTTAGTAATAAAAAGTTAATAGAAAATAAAAAAAATACGGTTCTTTTACAATAAAAAGAGATTCATGTAGAAAGAATATTTGGTAACAATTGTTATATTATCGAATACATCGTTTAAGCTGTTAAAATGTTATTTATAAGCAAGCAAGGTCAATTGATTAGACTCATTTGTTACATCAATATCAGATGATAAAAATCTGAGTATACATATGTCGACAGTTTGCGGGGGCCTTATGTAATTGTAATTACGAAGTCATTTTGTACACGCCCGGCTCCTCGCACACGATGCCTCTTGTTTAACTTGCGGCGGAGTTTCATGTTCGTAATTAGCTTTTCGTTATTCTCTAATTCGGTTAATTTTCATGATGCCTCTATACTGAATTTGTTTTAAAGATTTATTTATTTATTTATTTAGAATTTTATTTTCCCATACTATATATATTGATCCTATCTTCAAAGTTAGCTTAACTAGTTTTTTAGTAAGTTGTGTTTAAATTAATAGTCAATCGATTTTATTTCAAAATGAGTATATATTAAGGAAATAATTATTTTTTGTCCTTTTTTTTAGTCCAGAGTAATGATAGAAATAAATTATGAATAAATATTTCAAAAATATAAAAAAGTACTACATACGTAAGTAACGTTACATTTTAAAGTAGTACTACATTTATTGTAAATTGTTTTGCGAGAAAGCATTATAAGAAATAGATAAACTTGATTATTATTAAATCACAGTGCAGTTTTAATTACTACCACATTTTTCCACCAACCCGCATTGGAGCAGCGTGGTGGAATAAGCTCCAAAACCGTCTCCTCAAAAAGAGAAGAGGAGGCCTTTAGCCCAGCAGTGGGACATTCACAGGCTGTTACGGTGTTACGGTACATTTTTTTTAAAATCACCAGAATTTGTATTAGAATAAAACCATTTCCATTTGTCTACTGTTGACGGAATTCTATATTTTATATTTATTTTACCCCATATTTTCTTTAATTCATAATTCTTTCAAAAACTATCAGTTTTGATATTTCACATTTGCCAAGCATCCCATGACGACAACTTTTTTTTATTTTACTAATACTAATTAGGCAATTTTATTAAATGAAAAGATAACTAGGCCTTATATAAAACGCTTAACCTAAAAATTCTAAATAAGATGTACTGAACGCTTATTTTTGTAAGAGCAAGGACTTGACTTACTTAATTTCATCTTTTCAAGTTAATATTTATTTTTGGAGAGCCATTCACATCAAAATACATCAAAATGTGTTTCTATTTATATATGATATTGTGACTCACAAAATGTTTTCCGGGTCTCGTTAGATCGCTTGTATTCATATTGTTCGCTTAACTTTTCACTCGTACCTCTATAAAGTTTATCAAAGATTTGTAGTTACCAATTGACAAAGTTGTCACAAAATTTTAACTTGTTTTTTATATATTTTAATATTATAAATAAATTTATTAGAATATACAGGATTTTTTTTGAAACGGTTTTACTAGTAACTATATTGCATTGCAATTATAAACTATTGCATTTTGATAAGCTTATGTTAAAAAATATAAATATAATTACGTACTTAAATATACGTAAACAACAATGTATATGATAACGCAACAGCTATATGATAAGACTGTTTGAAAAAAAATGGATTTTTTAAAATTTTTAAGCATTACAATTATATATATAAGGTTTGAATATTATATTATTCCAGAATAATTATAATAAGGACCTTAATAATAATCTAGATATTTAAAAAAAAATTGTTGGCAAATTGTGAACGGCGCATTATATTACGAATATTATGAAAACCAACTTAACCTTACAAAAGGAAAACAAATAAGCTATTGAAATTCTAGGCTCCGTTTACGATTTTTCGACAGTTTATACTATCTGTTTTAGTTATCAGCTGACGATCCTTTATATTTTACGGTGATAGATATAAAAAAATCAAATAGAGATTAGTCCAAGTATATAAAAAAAGAAAAAAATATTAAATAAGATACCGACGCTCTTTTATGCTCCTTTTAATATATGTTAGCTAGTTTTCAGTAATCTAAAAGATTTACGTGATGATTTAAAGTACAAGTTATGAAATTAGTTGAACATTTACAAAAATTAAACCATTTTGAAAAATAATGCATTGGCTAGAATTAAACGATTAAATGCAACTTGGTTTCGAGAAAATAGCTTCAAGAATAAAAAGGGGTATTCGAAACGTACTGAGCTCGCGTTGAGTATTTTTCATCATCTTTTTCTGCGTATCGATAAAACATTAACAAAAGTACTCAATCACAATTTGCATTTAATTTTGTGTGCCGATAGTAGTTCTGGAAATAGATTTCTGTTGTTAAAAATGGGAATGTTATGTTTGAAATGTTTTAAAATCGTTCCATATATCATTGGATTATGAAAGTTTTATGAGGATATAGTAAGTAAACTTTACGTTTTTAAACAATGAGATAAAATTCATGAAACTTTTCTGAGTTTATTCGAATATATTCATTATATAATATGTTCATTTATTCATCTATATATTATATTATATATACTATGTACAATATATTCGTAGATTGAAATTTATTTTTGCATCAGGCAAGGTTGATCGAAGTTGTTTGATTAGCAAACCCGTGACGCCCAACTAACTAAACAATTAAGTGAAAAATAATTGAATATCCTAAAAAAAGCTAAGTGCTAAAGGTATCGGGTTTTGGTATGTATTCAATATAACTTGGTATAATTACATATAAAATCATAGGTTATTAGTCTGGGGACAAGTTTACGAGTGTGTTTCATTTTCTTAAATTACCTAATATTCAAAATTAATAGGAAATGAAATATAAATTATATTATGACTTAAACTGCCAGCAAAATTAAGTAGAAATCATACACGACATCACAATGATTGTTAAAAAAAATGTATCGACGCATCTACTCGCCCAAACAATTGCCCTCGTACAAACCTAATGATAATATAGTGGGTTGAATCTATATGCAAATATAACGTTAGCTTACTTTTAATTTGAAATCGAGATAGGAAAGAGAATAAGGTAGTTAAACGCTGGAGGCAGTCCCGTAACTTTGTAATGTAATCATTTTATTCCATTAGGAAAACATTTGCGATGGGAATTGCATTTTAGGATTAATACACATGTTCTTAAGCGATGGCTGCATTGCGGCTGGCTAAATGAATTAGACGTGTAAAATGACTAAGCTACTACGTTTAATTTAAGTGAATTAATTCTCTTTGTGTCTTAAGTTGTAGCGTCAAATAGTTTTATATATCTGTATAAAAAACAGTGAATAAATTTTTCTTATCTTTTTGTCATCCGCATTTCTTGTGGTATTTGATAGTTCACATTTATTTAAATAATAGTAGATTTCTTTATTGTATAATGAAAATTCGTATGTTTAGCGAACAACAGTTAATTATAAATTATATTCCATTTCAATTTGAAATAATTTGCCGTATCAAATGTAATCTTCTTTGACGCAGTGAAATGCTATGATTAAGTATATTTTCTATTGAATACAATTTTTTCATATAGATTTTTAAACTTTCTAGATAATGATAATAATAATCTGAAACTACTATGCCACTCACTCGAAGTTTACAACCCTGGTTTCCAATGGGAACTAGGATGTTATGTCTCTTGTGCCTGTAGCCATACTGGCTCACTCAATATTGAAACGAGAAACAACAACAACAAGTATATATAACTGTAGAATAAGTAAAGAGGTGGTATCTACCTTGATAGATTTGCGCAAAGCCCAAACAATTATATTTCTTTGTAATACAATTACGTCATGTGTATTCCTTGTTACTGAAGTAGATAATTGATGACATTTGAATTCGATATCGCTGTTATTTTGAGCGTTATTCAGTTTTACGTCACACCGTCTTTACATGTCTGTGATTTATATGTTTTCTGAGTAAACATGGATTTATGTCTTCGAATTTATCGTCTTTCTTTCCGATTTTCTACCCGAGTGCATCTACGATTAAGAGATATTTTTGTAAAAATAAATTTTGTGCAATAAACTTGTTGTGTTGCTGATGTTTAATTTTTTTTATTTTTACATTTATTTAAAAGAACTATACAACTTTTTTCAAGTAAGCTCTAAAAAGCTCGATAAAAATTATATTTTACATAATTGGACGGATTTTACTATTATTATTTATAAAACCTACATAAAAATCAAAAAACACTTGTTGTCTTGTAACCTATAAATATTTTTACCAAATAATAACTTAAAGAGTTCACAAAATATATTATGAATTTTTGACAGTGCTTTTACTTGTTAAGTGGCGAATGTTAAAATATCTGCGGGATTTTATTATAGAATCGGATGAAATATGAATTGAGTTGGCGGAGTCGGAAACTTGGTACTTGTAAGTTTATCCTTATTTATCGTGTTTGTCACTATTTCTATCAAAATTATCAGTGTTATTGTTGATATACTACTTACCTTGGTAAATATGATATTGTCATAATATCATATTTACTTAACGCATTAATGCTTTGTCGTAAACATCCTGGAGAGAGACTTGAGCTGTTTACATCGCGATATAGTATAGTAGTAAAGTATTTGTAGTGAGATATATAACGCGAAGAAGTTGTTGAATAATCCAATTTCACAAACACTACTAAAAATAAAGAAAAATCAAAATTATCAGTAATACAAAGGACCTAAACGAAAATCTTACAATTTACGAACAACCATTTTTCTTTCGTATAGACTTATAAGATATTTTTTTCAAAAAATATCTTTATCCGTGCAGTGACGGAGAAAGAATACATTTCACTGCCCCTCTCTTTCCCATGGGTGTCGTAAGAGGCGACTAAGGGATATCTGAGCGACCATCTGCTCATCTGGTGGTAGGATGCTAACATCCGCCTGGCTTGTTACCACCGTACGCATGGTGAAAAACTCGTGAAGTGGCTTGCAGCCGCGTTTCGAGGTCAGCCAGCGTACAGCCAGTGCCCGAGCGAGTATTGCCGCGATGGGTGTTGGTCCAGTGGAGACTCTCGAGGCTGCCCCACCAGGCCACGCATAATCTCGGGGTGGACCGTCGTGCCGGTTGGTGACCGGAAGGTGGGGTCCCGGCGGCCACTTCCGGGGGGGTTCGGGGGCCCTTCCGTCCGGCGGATCAGTATATTTTCCTTTTTGGCAAACATTTGGGAAAACACGCCTCCATACTTTGCCCATCCCTATCGTGGCAATACGTCGCTCGTCTCACGTCTCTTTTCCTAATTTCCAAATGGTAGCGCAAATAAGAAATAACGGTCGTTCAGCGGTGCACACCCCCACTATACCCACGCTGTTTGAGGTCGAGTTCTCTAACATCCGAGGACTCCACGCTAACCTCAACGCTGTCCACCACCATCTCGAGACAGCACGGCCAGCAATGTTGTTTCTCACGGAGACGCAGATACTCCGCCCTGCCGACACCAGCTACCTTAACTATCCCGGCTACATGCTTGAAGAATCTTTTAAAGCGAAAGCCGGAGTATGCTTGTTCGTCAGGGCGGATGTTTGTTGTCACCGATTGCGCTGCTTGGAGGACCCCTCCTTCTCCATGTTGGTGGTACGTGTGGACCTGGTTCGTCAGAGTCGAGTCTACGTGTGCCTCTACAGATCCCACAATGGTGACTTGGAGACAAGCCGATTATTCGACCATCTTAGTCGGGTGGCAGATGCTGCGCAAGAGCAGTTTCCTAACGCGGAATTGGTGTTTTTGGGGGATTTTAATGCTCACCATGAATCATGGTTGAAATCCCTCAAAACTGACCATGCTGGAAGAACTGCTCATGCTTTTACTCTCACACACGACTTGACCCAACTGGTTGATCAGCCCACCAGGATCCCAGACATTGATGGGCAAGCGCCTTCTCTATTGGATCTTCTGCTGACTTCTCGCCCGGTGGAATATCAGGTTGTGGTTCAAGCTCCACTTGGTTCTTCGGATCACGGCCTTATATCTACCAAAGTGCCACAGGCCAAGCTGCCGCCATCAGCGGTATGCAAACGTCGCGTTTGGCACTATAAGTCGGCTGATTGGGACGGTATGCGCGATTACTATGCGTCAGTCCCTTGGAAGGAACGTTGCTTCAGTGGGAATGACCCGACAGCTAGTGCCGCTGCTGTTGCTGATGAGATCATGTTAGGAATGGAATACTACATTCCTTGCTCAGATCTCATCAATAGGGGTACGCGTAACCGTTGGTTCACGCGTGAATGTGCCGACGCTGTATCATCTAAGCAGGCGGCATATCGCGCGTGGATCAACGGCTGCATTAGCGAGGCATCTAACATTGACTCACTGAAAGCAAACTACAATAAAAATTCCAAGTCCTGTAGGAAGGCATACACGAGAGCGGATGCACAGCGCATTGTACAGATTGGTCATGACCTTATTTCGCATCCTAGGGGCTCCCGTAGCTTCTGGCGTCTGACCAAGTCTGTGCAAAACAATTTCTGCCAACCTTCGCTGCCACCGCTCAGAAATCCGGACGGATCGCTAGCTCACAGTCCGCAGGAGAAAGCCGACCTCCTGGCTAAACTCTTTGCCGACAACTCTGTGATCGATGATTGTAGTGCGCAGCCACCAACAATACCTTCATGTGGCCACACGATACCTGACATCAAAATCAGGCAACGTGATGTGCGTGCGGAGCTGCAATCACTCGATATACGGAAAGCTAGCGGTCCCGATGGAATACCAGCCATTGTGCTGAAGAAGTGCGCGGCGGAGCTGTCTCCTGTGTTAACGCGCCTGTTCCAACTTTCTCTCTCTTCGGGATGTGTGCCGGAGGCTTGGAGAAGAGCTAATGTGCAAGCGGTTCCCAAAAAAGGGGATCGGTCTGACCCGGCAAATTATCGGCCAATAGCTATCACCTCAGTACTTTGTAAGGTGATGGAACGGATTTTAAAAAACCAACTGATCCATTACCTAGAAGATCACTGTCTAATTAATGATCGTCAGTACGGGTTTCGACCAAAATGGTCCACAGGTGATCTTCTAGCGTACGTAACGCACCTCTGGGGTGAAGCTATCGACAAGCATGGAGAATCGTTGGCTGTCAGCCTCGATATCTCTAAGGCTTTCGACAGGGTCTGGCACAGAAGTCTTCTCTCCAAGCTACCGGCATATGGTCTGCCTGCTCAGCTATGCACCTGGATTGCCAGCTTACTACACAAGCGTAGCCTTCGTGTTTTAGTAGATGGTTGCGCTTCACAATTCTATGTAGTGAATGCTGGGGTCCCCCAGGGATCTGTGCTATCTCCCACACTCTTTCTTTTGCATATCAATGATATGCTCTCTCTTGGGAACATACATTGCTATGCAGATGATAGTACAGTGCATGGTGGATACCACGGACGCGCAATGGCTGGGCGGGTGGAAACTGAGGAGAGGCGGGAGAATCTTGTTATTGAACTCGATAGGACATTAGAGCTCATCGCCAAATGGGGTTCTGATAATCTTGTTGAGTTTAATGCCAAGAAAACACAGGTGTGCGCTCTCACAGCGAAAAAGTCACCATTTTACCCTCATCCCTCCCTCTGTGGCACACCGCTGATGATACAAAGCAAAATCGCCATGCTGGGGATGGACGTTCGCTGCGACCTTAGTCCAAGGGATTACATCGAGGCTATTATAAAAACAGCTTCACGAAAACTCGGAGTTCTGAACAAGGTGCGGCGTTTTTTCACGCCACAACAACTGTGCCTATTATACAAAACACAGGTACGGTCTTGCGTTGAATATTGCTCGCACCTTTGGGATGGCTCCGCTAAGTACCTAATGGAGGCCTTGGACCGGTTGCAGCGACGTGCAGTACGCATTATTGGCGACGTAAAGGTCACAAACACCCTTGAACCTTTACAATTACGTCGCGAGATAGCAGCACTGAGCGCTTTCTATCGTCTGTATCACGGCGAGTGCTCTGAGGAATTATTCTCTCTAATTCCTGCTTCCCCCTTCCTTCTTAAGTCCACGCGAGCTGGTTCTCGATGTCACCGCCTAACTGTGACATCAATTCCATCGCGCACAAAGAAATTTGGCAACTCCTTTTTTTGTCGCACTACCAAAAAATGGAATTCCTTACCAGCTCACGTGTTCCCCTCCTCTTACAACCCGGGTTCCTTCAAACGAGGCGTGAAGAGGCATCTTGCGGGCCGGCAAGGCGGGGACGGCTAGTACAGAATATTCTTCCCGACTGTACTGGCCGTCGTCGCGTTTGGACTCTACTACCACTTACCATCAGGTGGAGTAGAATCATTTGCCATCCCGGGGCATATAAAAAAAAAAAAAAGATTCCTTTTTTTTAATTGTCCTTAAAAGTTATGATGATGATTTTGATGAAATCTCGCCGACTTACTCGGGGCTCCCAGTAAACCAATAGTATTATTATACCATAATATATATTACGATGTGAACTTTCTATGTATTACCCTTATGTCATCACTTTATTTTTAAAATTTTACGAACGGTTGTTAGTAGTAATATATTTCTGTCTAGATATGGTAGAAGACGGTAGAGAAGTTGGTCAAAACAAAGATTGTGGTATCGATTCCGGACAACATTCAACTCAAGAGGAATGTAAGTTTACTCAGTAGTGGGATATTAGGTTATTATTTTTTATGGAGGTATATATTTGTCTTCTATTTTATAAGAAAAATCAACTACAAAAATGTCAACTGATATTTTTTATGTTCTAAAGTTACAGGGCAAATGTAATACCGTTCAAAGTTTCAACGAAAGGCACACATGACGATAAATCGTTACAATCTGTGTAAACTTTTATTTCTACTTAGACAACGCGATGATAAACGGCAATATTTTTCTAAGATATTATTTACACAGATGGTGCGTTTTATCTTTACGTGATATTGAATTTAAATGGAATTGGTATAATGTTTTATGTCAGCCAGCTTAGAATAAATTATTATTCAAGATTGAGTTATCTTCCTTGGCAACATTATTAATAATGTTATACTGTGTACTCTACTAGGGGTACCCCTACACTCGCTGCATACGGGTAAAATGAAGATTAACTCGAAATTATTTTTTCAATAAACAGGTATATGCAAAGATTATTAAAAAATCAGGAGTTTGAAGTGTTCTTTCAGCTATTACTCTTATTGCGATGAAGGTATTTTTATGTGCACATACACATATGTTTTCAAATTGCAAAGTGGAAATGTTATGCATAAATTTATATTTTCATTGTTTTGTTGACTGTTCATGTTTATATCATCTATTTTATATACATTAGTTTACTGTAACTTAATGTAATTAAAAAAGATGACTTTATATATTATGAATATAAAAATATTAGATTAGTTTTTCCATAGTAATACTGGATAATATTCGCTGGAAAACCGCACATGCATTCCTTTGCAATGACGTTAAAAAATAAGCCATATTTATAAATATTATATTTATTCTTACTCATAATAAAACTCTTATCGAAGGTATAAACTTATACTAGTTAAAACATCATTTAAGCCTATCAAACGTTCGATAAAAATCTTTATTCATAATTGTTTGATAAACCTCCGTTAACACTTTTTGACAATCTACTTTTAGCGAGCTTTTAAACCTCCGATAACTATTATGATATAGACTGTAACTAGATAGCTTATATCTATTTCTCATAAGACGAGATGGTTCAGTGAAAAGAACATATGGATTTTATTAATTAATCCTATGATTTAGGCTTTGAAGGACGATCCTTAATATGCTGTTACGTTGAGCAAATTATTCTAAGATATTGTGTCTCTTTAATGGAGTTCAGGCGAATTATTAGAGAGAAATATTATATACATATACATCAATACTATCAGTTATATGTTTGTATTAGTACATATACATTGTACATACATCCAATTACTTTGATGATCATAAATTTAAGTATATTTAGTTAAAAATTAATTGGGCGTATTTACTTAGCTATTTAGTAGTCTAGTAAAATAATAAAAATAAAGTAAGTGATAGTAAATATTTCGTCATCTTGAAGATTTGGAGCTTATCTCTATTTCGGCTTCAGAGCAGTTCGATAAACATGTTGCAAAATATTGTTATATACACACAAGTTTTCTTTAATGCTAAATACAAGATAAATTATAAGTACAAATAAAAATCTAATTATAGTATCTTTGTCCGTACTATGTTTTTTTACCCGCTTCTATTACGCCTTACATGGTCCAGGCTCACAGCTATCTTAAAAAAATCCAACAAAATTTGCCCAAAATTTATTCTTTATAAATTGTATACTAACTTTTATTCACAAATATGGTGCTGGAGAGAATAATTTATCCAAGTGGTTTGTGGTAATAACATATATATATATATTATAAACTTAAGCCCTGAATCGATCCTCCTTTAAATATTCGGGAGACCAAAACCACACGTATTTTTAAAAAACTTGTAAAAGATCATTTTGTCTCAAATGCCATATCACCAATAATTTCTTTTATTTTTATTATTTTTTGTATTTTTCTCTTCTTGTTTTGTTTGAGGACTTATCGTTTTTATTGTATGTATTTATATAATATGTGTATTTAATATTTATATTGACATTTATTTATTAGTTTGTTTTAGTTATAGATTAATGTTATTTTATTTATTATTACAACACCACCTACCTCATATCCTATGAGTTATTCCTCTCACCGTTGGTTTCCTGGAAGAGATCGTTATGTAGCGATAAGGTCGCCACAGTTGTGTTCTACTTTTATTTAGGCTGTGTACATGTTTTGTATTTTTTTCTTTTTGTGGTGTACAATAAAGTACAAAGTAAAGTAAAGGATATTCATCTATCAAATTTTAACTCTCCTAGACCTTTTGTAGTCAAAGCCCTTTTTAATGCCTTTAATGTCGTAACTAAATTCTCAATTGGGTGGCCCCATTTAGGCTCATTCAAGTAAATTTAAACTCTTTTTTACCTTATAAGCCTGTTATTACACATAACTATAATCGTTGGTGTTTATTTTATATGCATGTATGTTCTTTTTATGCCGTCTTCAAAAAGATGATAGGAATCAAAACGGCCTCATCTTTTTTTCTTTCAATGTTTCTATCGAGAAATCAGAAATCAGCGAAGCTATCGAGCTTCGCTGATTGTAACCCGATTTTGATAACACATTTTTTATTCGATCGATTATATATCGAGAGCGATACTCATTTTACTTTAAAAAATCAACACCTACGATGAGTTACAGTGGGTCACTTGTTATGTGTATACTACCGATACCTTCGCTTATTGTGAAGCAAATGTAATTGTTATGATTGTATTAAATAAATTATAGGGTGGTCCTGTATAAATTTACGAAAACGTTAGGAGATTCATTCATTAAATATGAAAAAAATACTTACTCCATGTAAGTATTTTTTATAAATATATTTATTTTATTAACTATGTTTTATACAATATACAAAACAAAAAATAAGATAATTCCATTTATAGTATATATTAGTTTCCGCCTGCGGCTTTGCTCGAGTGTTATGGGAGGGGGAGGTTAACTTTTTGGTCCCTGTGTCTTTTTATGTGACAATGTATGTATGAAAAATTTCATGTTGATGAATTTAGTAGTTAAGACATGAAAATGTAATAAGCTAACAAACTCATATTAGCATTGACAACATTAGTTAAGACAACGTTGATATCAACAAATAACGAACGAAATAAAATTCATGTAATATAAAAATTGCAACGAATTTTTTTCTCTGTTTAAATAAAAAAAAAAGTTCCCAATTTTAAGCTCGCCAATTCCACATATTTACTAGCAAGCTAACGAACTTGCAACATTGCTACCTAATGAATACAATTCAATGGTAGCACAAGCAATGTGAGTGAAATCTATTGAGGTTTCAGTAGCCGGTGTGACATGATAATCAGCTGATTCCATGTTTGATACAGTCTACATCCAATTAGTTCTCACCTCAGAACAGAGAGATTTGTAGAAATAGTATTTATATTTAAATTTGATTGATTAACGGTTTGCTCTCTTAGAAGTAAGTACCACGTTGTAGTTTTGGTTGCTAATTATAAAACTACAGATCTGGTTATAGATTTAAATTCAGGGCCGGTATAAAGTTGTTGGATTATTATTTTATTTAATTCTTACTTATTACAACCTTTCCTATGCCTTGTAAATGTGTTTTATGATTCTTGCTAATGAAAATAGAATATTGCATAATGTATTAAACCCATTTTGCTGTTCAACTATACATTGATCACTATTATAAGCAAATGATTTTATTATTTTATTGAGTTTGTTTTAATTTTATGGTTACTACGTTCCCCTTTTTTTTGTCCCGTTGAAACAAATATTTTCAATAATATTCGTCTTAGTATTTAAATTTCAAATAAAAATTCAAAGACTGTCAAATTTCTATCGATGAGGTTATGTTGGAATATCTTCAATTATGAAACTTTACGTATCAAATCTGCTCCACTCACTATATCTATTTTGAAGTATTTGCTTTTTATGTTTCATCTATATCTATTTTGAAGTATTTGCTTTTATGGAATCGTTTCTTGTCGAGACATAAAAAATCTCAATAGTTTTTCGTAAATAAATCGTTTGGTTAAGCCTATACACATTGGCACTGTAACAATAAGCCATACAATGTGCCACTAACAACAATTACACCAACGATAATTATTCAAAACAGAGTGAAATGACGGTATAAAGTAATTGATAAATGGACCAATGGGTCCGTTATGAGCCCTGCCATCAGCTACACATATCAGTAATGTTGTTGATGTTTTAAAGTTACTAACCATAATAAGCCCACTGTTGGGCTTCTGATATAGTGCTTTTTATGTCAGTATTCACGAGTACCGATTTTTTTTCTTGTAAGCTTTACTGTCCTTGATTGAACTTGAACCTTTAAGGTCATAACCTTTAATACATAATTTTAGTTTTCGCGCCGGGCTTCGTTTGATTTTTAGTCAAAATTTAATTATACTGTATAATCTTATTTAACCTTATTCGGTGTTTCAGGCGAATTTATTTATTTATAGACCTTAAAATAAAACATAATAAAATAGAACACTATAAATTTATGTACTCGGTATTAAGATATGTATTAATAATCAATAAGACTTTCGGTTGTGTAACGTAAAATAGGGAATTAAGCCTAAGCACCTACCTTCAACGCCACCAACTAGCTTACGTAGACTGGGCCCAGCAGGTGTCTTCGGTCTTCCTATTTATACGTCTTCCATCGGTAATGTCGAAGTTGAAGTCTTCCACATTTATATTTATGATGATAGAACTCATAGATGACAGTCTAACCAATAGGAACGTTTCTATTCGGTTTGCTCTATTATGAATGAAAAAAATACTCAAACTCATTTCCAAAAAAAGAAATAAAAACTAGATAAACCTTGTTTCTAAAGTTTGTGTTGCTTATAAATAAAAATTGATACTTAAATTTGTAATATAAACTCTGATAAGAAATCAATTAGAAATTTATTTCGGTTCGGAACAGGCTGTATCTAAAGTGAATACATTATATGCACAAAACTATTATTTTTCGCCTGGCTCGAAGCAACGATAAAGTTTATAACAATTTAGATTTATTTCATTTATGTAAAAAAGTATATAATTAATTGCATATGGCGAAATGAAGATGACAAAAAGGTAGCAAAACCATGCACTACTACACTCTCATTCATATTAAATATTATTTTGTTTATTTCACATGACATAATACTACTTTGCAACTTACTTGTTATAAATATCATGATTTAATAATTGTAATATATGATATTATAATACATACAAAATCACAGATAAAAATATTCATTATAATGTAAAGACAGTCCGACCTGTGCATATGATGACGGTAAGGAGGAAACCATCATCCATCTGTTGACTTAATACCCCAGGCACCAGGTAACCCGAGTGGACACAGAGGCCCAATTAATTGTAATATAAGAATAAATGAAATAGAAAACACATTAGAGAATAAGGTAAAAAGAGACAAATTCTTGGAATTTTGCAACTGTATTACGAAAAAAAGTATTGAAAGTAACAAAGAAATATAGAAACTAAAAAAAATTTACACAAATGAATAGTGGACAAGTTCTCCGACCTCCATATCAGGAGAGAAGCGGCCGGTACTTCACAAAAGTGAAGTGACATAAATAAAAAAATAAAAAATTAACATAACAACTAACAATATTAAGCAAGAATGCTGAAATTAGTCAAATAAAAAAGACGCATCAGTCCATTTAAAAATATCAAGACTAGGATCTTTCTCGGTGATTGAAATGATGACGTTTGAAAATGATTTAGTTTGCGTCGATGGCTTAAGATAATGTTCAATATGTAATAGACTAATCAACAAAATAAATTTTCACAAAAGAGAGGTTACAAAACATAACTAAGCAAAGATGCGAGATAAAAACCATAAATATAATATAAAAGTTCTTTTTTATATTTATTATACGCTAATCTATTGATATCGCTATTTGTAAATATAGCTGCAGTAACCCGTTGTTTTGGCACACAATCGATCACTGTCCACAGCGAAGGCTGAAGAAAAATTGTGGGAAATATTTTCTGTTTTCAATTGAAAACCGTCATATTAGAGGGGCCGATATTTTAGAATTTCTTAAGATACGAACTTTTCATTTTTTTTTTAATATTATCCTGATTCTTTAAGTTAGTAGTGGTATGCGCTGGTTGATAAAATGTCAATAATTCTAGTTAAAGCAATTAATATGTGTTAATGTTATACTAGTAGTTTGTCCGGTTTCAATATTTGACGAATCAATAACATATCGATCGTTAATGAGATTTATTTAAGTCAAATATATGCGATTTCTAAACTTACGAAACGTTTTTGAATTACGCCTTTTTGACAATTCTATTATGTACATGTTTTTACATAGTAATTGGTTATAATTTATCTAAGCGGATCGAACTAGCATTTTGAAATAGCTATACAGTCAATATATTGTCAAGTAATTGAGGGCAAATTTTATTGTCTACTTATTCCTTTCTATGCGTAAAAAAATACTCACAGTCGTTATGTTAAAACATTTTTGCTTTAATTAAATTTTCATAACAATTATTTTTATAATTTTCATATTTTCGAAATACTTCTAAGAATAAGTGGTTACATTAAATTATACAAGCATTGTACAGAATGTACATTTGAACTAGTGGAAGCTAGCGTTGCCAAATTGCTATCATCTAATTTTCACGCTGTACTCAACATACGATAATGACGTCATAGAAGGAGCTAATTTTATACACTTACGTATATTAAAAGTGGATTTTCTTGCATTCAATCAGATTAAGAACACTATCAACTTCCTAGTGAAAGTTACTGTAATGAGTGTTTTTTGTACATTTAATCTTAACAATTTTTGTTGCTTTTTTAGCCTAAAACAGCTATAAATTTTTTACCCCTATTACCCGATTAATTGTTAAATTTAAAATTGTGTAAAACTGTTGTGTTCTAAATGTTAACGATAAAATAAACACCTTATTAATGATGAGAAACAATAAATGAAACGATCGCCCCAGGCCTCGCCTGGCGATCGCCTCCTTTTAAGTAAGAAATATAATTACATTAATCGTTGGAAACAAAAACAATACTGCCCCCAACATACTTTCCCTGGTTCTTTTACTAAGCGGCGATAGATTTTAACAATAAGAATTCAATTCTTCGTTCTATAGAAACATAATTAATGAAAATGTACTTTTTCTTTTAAGCTTAAATTAAATATAATGTAAATATAATTATAGGGGATTACTATGCTATTATGTTTATATCAAAATTATTAATGCCACATTTTTTGTCTGCTATAATTCATTTACGGCCCGCTGTTAGATTATCAATAACGAAATAAATAAAAATATCTTTTTGTTTGTTATATGTTCGATTCCGTTTATTTTAAAAGGATATGGGATCCATTTTGGTCTGTGTGTCCGTGTTATGTTAATATAATCGTGAACGATTTATGATTCTTCCGACGGGTTGGGAGTATAGAGATTTTTGATTTCAACGAAAGTTTTAAACGATTCGATTTTAAGAAAGGTTTAAAGGAACTATGATTGAATCGATTTTTGGGTATAATCGTTTGGACGGTTCAAATCATTCCCGATTTATTGATCAACGAAATCGACTTATGTGATTGTGTTTTAAGTGCGTTAAATGCGCCGATAATGTATGCAGATAGATATTTTGGTTCGATATTTCGATTTTTATACTACAAATCAATTAATAATTTCATCCATTTCGTTCCACTTTCTTCTCTATCATCAGGTGGTCAGTTTTATGTAACATACATACAAGTAACCATTGACATATTCTAATACAACAATACAGTAAATTATCCATTTATAATTAATTATTAAAGCGTATTAAACAGTTATTTAAATAATATATCGCTTTACAATTCATTAAAATGTCGCATATTGGTCAGATGTTTATAAAATATTGACACACTATAAATATATTTGCTTTCCTAAAAATTTATTGTCATGTTTGCTCGCTTCATAATTACCGCGGTTACATAATACGGTTAGTAAAATTTCAATTGATTAAATATTCGATTGTTTAATTTTAATACGGAAAAATTCATGAGTAATGTAATATTTTACAACTATGTGCCTCGTTGGTCTTTTCCAAATAAAAGGCTGCAGATCCTCCCGAGGTCCTGTGTTCAAGCCCCAGGTCAGACCAATGAAAACTTATTGGGTTTTTCTGTTGAAGAATTTTCGAAGAAGAAGAAGAAGTTGGAAGTGTATATACTTCTATGCCCCAGAAAACATGTGAAGCCGTTGGTTCTGTGCCTTTTGTGTCGGATTGCCGGACCGTTATAAGAGTGAGCGAGTGCCAGACTGCGTAAGTAATTGGGAAAAAAGCTATTGCAGCATTATACATATACGAAATCTAACTGTAACTAGTCTGCGTTACTGATGAGTGTAATTAATGACTCAGTATTTGGACTTATAGAATGGACTTTTAGAAGGATTTCAAAATATTTCTTTAATATTGAATTATACTACTAACAAACCTGAAATTTTAATATCAAAGAGTGTGCGCTTTTAGATGTTGTTATTCGTAAAAACGTACGCAAAAGATATATGTTGTAAAGGTAATATTTTTGGTAATTTTTGAATTCTGAAAAATTTTATTGCTAGAATACGACATTATTAAAATCGTAAACGTGTATTCACACTGCCCTGTCGGATGAAATATCTAAGAAAACGAAATATGCCTACCAGATTCCGTCTTATTAGAAACATCTTATTTGTTAACCATATTTCTTTGAGGTACTGTAGCATGGTTATATATTTTCATAAATATAAAAATAAATAAATATAAAACACGCAAACATAATTGTTAGTAGTGAATAAATAGATCGGCCGCTGCCCGGTCCCATTGTCTCGAACGACTACGTGGTACACAGAGGGGCGGCGCTTGCGCCGCGCGGATGGACGATGCACCGGCCGATCGAGTCAGTCAGCTGTACGCTTACCCGCGATTAACTCGATTCAAAATTCTAAGAAATTGTATCCGCCGCGTCCTATTCTTATAATTCATAATTTGTAACTGTCTCTGTGTAATTCTGTGCCTCTTCTAAACTTATTCTTCTTCTTCTGACTTTTAGTGTGTGTGTGCTTGTGGCTTCCAATAAACTGTTCTTTCTATCTATAAACTCTTTCTCTTCAACTTTTACTCGCTCAACACTCCTTCTTAATCGTACTACCACTACAGTACTATGCTTTGTACATACCCGTCTTGGTACATATCACCCACTCATTCCCGTATTCTAGCGCCAATCAATACAGCAATACTATTGTGTTTCAGTTTCAAGGATAAGTGAGCTAGTGAACGAGGGACATAACAACTTAATTCTCAAGGTTGGTGGCGCATTGGCATTGTAAGGAATGGTTAATATTTCTTACGGAACCAATGTCTATGGACGGTAGTAACTACTTACTATCATGTTGTCAATTGTCCATCCGCCTACCTATTTTATGTTAAACAACAGTATTTACCTTTTCAATTTCCGCAATCCTATCTATGAGGCATAAGGATCTGCCAATCTGCCAATGTTGGAGTCTGCAAGACCTGTTAGAATCTGTATATTTAATATGTAACCCTATAAATTTTAATTTTTCAATATTTTGATTTTTATTAAAATATTGTATTTATTTTATCTAATCTAACCGGTTTATAAAATAAATTACGGGTATCGAATCGGCATTCATTGTTTCGACATTTATTATCTGTGCGATTTGAGAGATGGCAGCACTACGTTGTTCACCGGTCGGTCGTCCTTTTGATAGTTGAGCCGGCGCCGGTCACTTACCGACGTCTGTCAGTTTTAAACGATTAAATATACTCCTTTTAATTATACATAAAATCATACTAACGGAGGGTTACCTACGTCATTCACTTTGTAAAATTTATTTGAGAGGTTCGGGTTACCAAACCTCTTTGTATCAAAACCGTGACACGTGCAATATAAGTCATATATTGCCTTATTTCTACATATTTAAGCACTCCTGAGGGAGTGTTTATTTTTCTATAATTTTATATATACTTTGTATATTGCATTACAAAGTAATATAATATTTTTCGGTAAACTCAACCGAGGAATTGTTGCTGATTTAGAGCTGTTGGAGGCTCTGCTGTTTTATGGAGGAGAGGCTGCTTGTCCAATGGCCTGCTGTTACTGCTGGTGCTATTTGCTGCTTCGCACTGCTTTTATTTATTTGCTCATTCATTGTGACACTGCGTTCATTGTTTGCACTATCCTGCTTATCTGTTTAAATCTATCACTTAATTTTAACCGATGCCAACAAACTTACAGATAACTCACTTGTAATATTTTATTTTATTTTTTATGTTGTAAATTTTATAATTAAAATTTTATAATATTTATGACGAGTTTTATTAATGTAACGGTCTTGGTGGAACGAACCCCGTACACACAAGAACTCTGTGACAATATAAAGCTGTGTAGCATGCACCTTACTGTTTATCGGCAGCGTGCGATTTCTGTCCCATCTGATTGAGATGCCTTTGAAACTGAGGAAATATTTGAAGAGTGAAATAAATTCGTTGTCAACACACTTGCGAACTATGATATTTTTGGATTTCATTTTGAATATGGCCATCATAATTGCAAATCATTTTTTTAGGAGATTCAACGAGACAACGAGACCAACTACACTTAGGTGTTTTACTTTCATATAAAACATTGTTTATTTGGCTTATATAAATAACACTAGTGAAAATGCATTACACGAGCTATAAAGACCAAGTTATTTATATAAAGTTATCATAATTAGAAAAGGATTGCGCATTATAAAAGATAAAGAAAATCACTTTGCAGGAATCTCGAAATTTTAACTTGAAACGCCCACACTTGTTTTTCTTAGAAAAATAAGAAACATTATCATAAAATTAAAGAAATAAGTAAGTTACTGATGAAATATAAGACTAATTGGTTATCGATACTTCAACCCTTATCATCTCCTTAAGTAAGCTAAATTATTTACGTGGAAAAATTTCATTTACGTGGAGAATTTTCTGTCAAAGAATCTCAGTAGCAGCCCGAAGTCTGGAAGTTGGAACTGAGTACACTCCCGTGCCTCAGAAGCACGTATAACTGTTGGTCATACATATGTTTGACACATACATCTGTTTGAGTCGGATTGCCATCCCATCGGACTATGAGGGTGTAGGAATAGAGTGCGTCTGTATTTACACTTGTCTACTATATATGTCCTGCGCAGTTGGCAAATCTCTCTTGAGATTGGACGCCGAGTCCCAAATCGGTTTGGAGCACGTCATCATCATAATCATCTCATTATAAAATACAAGCTATGTTACATAACACGAAATCGTAATGTCTAATCAGAAAATATTTATTCAGTTATTTAAATAAGTTGTATAGCATTTATAAAATGCTTTGTCTTGTATTTTTAAAAATCTTATTACTGATGGCAGTAGGAGATATACCACGTGTTAACACTTGTGGATTTTTATGTGGGTTGATTGAGTTTATGAAAAACAGTTCAATAATAAATACACTCAATTTATAAATTGCGCCAGGTATGGTTTAAGAAAGAATGCCCTCCTTTGGCGCGTCCTATCCATTTTATACAAAAATAATCGAAAGTCAGTTTACGAACTAATAAATTACAGTTTACAATGTAATTTAATAGTATGATTAACGAAATTATTAATAATGAATTATAGTTATAATAAGGTATATGTAAATAAATCACCAAGATGAATATCATTGGGAGTAGTTAGTATACGCCACAACAGCTGGGCGCCTATGTGGTACTTGTTAACACACGTTTAATAATATTAGTATAGTTGATTTCAATAGAGAATTAATTTTAGTTAATCGTTTAAAAATTTAAAATATTCGTGATAGATATGCATATATACTTAAGATGAAATCAACCAAGCACCTAATAGATGTGCACTCAAGAAAATTGCAACCGATTTGTAAGCAGATTGGATAAAAACGATGACGCAACTCGCTGGAGATAGTTCCCCTGCGCTAGAAATTTCTGATCGACACTATTCCTGCGAAGCTCAGAGACTTATAAATGGCGATAAAAAGACGCAGAAAATGTTCTCTAGCTTGAATTCGCGGAATTATATCTCTATTTTGATTGTAAGATTCATCATTTCTATTTGTACGAGATACCTGCTCGACTTCACAGATAAATGGATATATTATTATCCCGAGATACAAATTACAAGGCTTCGGTAAAATATGCAATCATTATTATACTATTTCCGATTTTGTAGCTATAAACTTCTTTTCGAGTTGTAATAATTTAGTCTGATTATACTTTGTTGGTACTTATTTTTAACCGAATGTTGTATTTTGTATGATTTTACATTAATTGCTGCCTGGCTATGAATTTGCACAGATTGTTGGAGAAGACATCAGTGTATTGGAGGAAGTGAATTTTCTTGGCCAGCTATCGGATTATGCTGAAATTTAACAAAATGCTCAAAGGTCAACTTTATGGACAGTTAGACTTTAATACCTTTTACATTTAAATCACATAAAAATACGTTTAAGGGCAAATTTAGGAATTTGACTTGTTAAGACAGGTGAAGGTTAAGGATGAAGGTCGATCAACATCCGAAAATAAACTTTATCCTTAAGAGAATTAATATGAGGAAAAGAAAAGTAACTTGCATTTGTTCTTACAGAAAATAACGACTTACAAAGAATTTTTGCTCATAATTTTACGTAAATTTGCTTAAAATTTGTATTTATATTTTGTCTTAATTTCTCTTGATGTTATTTTAGTTCGCTAAAAAAAACCTGTGGTGCTATATTTCCTTTTACTTTTAATAACTATTTTTTAATTTCATAAAAATGACTATCCTACTTGTTTCAATAACCACGAGGTAATGAAATGTCGGGTGACTCAGTGATTAGAACACGTAAATATCAGTCGAAATTAGCGGATTCAAATAAGGGTAATAGTGAACTACTGAATTTTAATGTTCTTAATTCATCTTTATATTTTCTGCATGCGTCGGATGAAGATCAGGCACTGAATGATGACTAGTTTGAAGTAATAAACAAATGACAATTAACTAGCTTTAATGATGAGGATGTAGAGGTGTACAGACAAATATTCGAATAAACCATTATTTTCTTATTTGATATCACATAGAATAGAAAATAATATCTCGAAAAGCAGTTGTTGTTTATAATATATGTTTGAGATACTGAAATAAATCATTGGCAAAGTTATTTTGGATGTCTTTATACGGATAGTTTATCTGTTGATATATTTTGTTAGCGTTATATTTACTTGGATATAGGTCGAAAGTCATAGGTATAGGACATCTTTGAGAACTCTCGTAAATATTTGTGCAGAAACTCGTTGTTTTGACAAACAATCGATCACTGTCCGAGGCAAACGCTAAAGTAAAATCGTGAGAAATGCTTTCTATTTTGTATCGTAAAATTTTTCATTTTAAAATAATAAATTGAAACTTCAGACGACATAATTTTAATTAACATGTACTTTGTCCGTGTGCCCAATAAAAGGAGATAATTCATTATGCTTAATTTAACCAATCAAATAATTCTTTATTAGTAGGCTTATAAGGGTACTTTCGTCATGTTACATTATTGAATAAAATGTAAAGCTGGAAGCTGGTCGGGAGCGTAGATTTTACGCTCTTACTCTTTTTTATTCTTTTAATTACAGAGTCAATCAAATATAATTAAACTTATGCATATCCTCTTTTAAATTAAAAAAAAATACAAACTTTTTTTATTATTATTATAAAATTAAAACCATCTACCATTGTCTAAAATCTACCAACGGTAAATGGTATGGTTTGATCAATGTGTAAGAGAATGTGATAAATCGAACATGTAGATTTTAATCGAAGGTTTGACGATTGTCGATGAAATATTAGGCTCATCATTATCATCATCATATCAGCCGAAAGACGTCCACTGCTGGACAAAGGCCTCCCCCAAGGATTTCCACGTTGGCCGATCTTGCGCTGCCCGCATCCAACGGCTTCCCGCGACTCGTTCTAAGTCGTCGGTCCACCTTGTAGGGGGCCTGCCCAATATTAACCTGTCTATGTATATATATTTATATTTATATTTATATATATATAAGCTAATTGTACAGCTTCAATATATAGTTTTATTTTTACGACATTGTTCAAAAATATGAAAACTATTTTTATACCAATTAACAACATTAATACATGACATAAATTTTAATTAAGCTCTTACGGTATTTTTTTTAATTTTTTTTTATTCTCGTTTAAAGAGCTGAGTCACTTAGGTGACTATGTTGCTCTGTTATGGTATTTTCTATTACAGGTTTCTATGATAAATGAATTAATTGATAAATATTCATTTAACTATCTTGATCAACATCATATAATTATAATTTATGTTATATCTTTATGCACTTATATATATATATATATATATATATATATATATATATATATATATATATATATACATATATAACATATTCTGAATTCTTTTGACTCTCTTGTATATATTATTAATCGAAGTATATTGATCATGTCAGCCGAATATGATTAAAAATTTATTATTATTTTATCAAATAAAATAATATAATTATACTGTTTGAGAGTATAATAATTCCATTGTCATATTAATTATGCGATTGTGTTCGGCCCGACTAATTTCATAAAAAAATAATATTAAAATTGTATTTTCTGTTATGGAATGAGTTAAAATAATGACTACAGCTTCGTTCGAGCAATAAAAGTTGACGTCAGTCTTCATAAACGTCCAAGAGGAACTGTTTAATTCTATTTTATTGTCAAGTGCACCGACGACCCGCAGTGCGCCATTTCATTTCACGGTGTATCAAACACATTCAAAAATATTGTCCCTTCGTAAATTAAGTTTTGTTGTTCGTACAAACATGAAAGCAATATCTTATTTTTAAGCAATTTTAATACTTAATCTAAGTATTTATTTAAATACATATGAATATAACAAAAAGTGAATTTTAATACGAGTAGTTAATATATCATACCAGCACCATAGTAACACCTCTTATAAATAGATCAAACACTTTTTTAAACATAAGCTCAAAATTCTACGTTATACCCGGCCCGGCTTACAACGCTTTCATTCCTATATCTACTTTAATTAAATTTGTTTTAAGTATGTTTATGACAATCAAAATCAAATTTATATTCTATCTTACTAAAATTAAATTATAGCTTGATATTAAAATATTAAATTGATATTTTTAATTTGAAGGCAGCTATTATTCCTACGCTTTAACAGGCGTATTTTTTATATTTTTTTAAGTGAATCACAAGGAATTATAATTGCGATGACACAAGGCTGTAGACCTTTTTAGCAACAGTATATACATATTTTGAAGGACCATGGTGCAACTTTGATACACGATAAATGGTAACCATTTCTTTGTTATCTGAAATATTGTTTTTTCACATACTTAGTTTTCTTATTGTGATAAATAATTTTTGTTGTATTTAAGCAGTTATCACATGTAGTTGAGATATCTTTTAATCTTTATTTTGACAAACATGTACCTTTTTGCATTTGTGTGTATTTTGTTGGGGATCTAATAAATACATTTCTTAAAAAAGTCAAAGAATCATAGCTTACTTTTAATTTTGTTTTGTTAAGAAATTATTGTTAAGATATTTTTCAGCTTTACTACTTTTAACTGATTTATCCTTACACTCGATAAAAAGTAATAATAAAAATGTTAGTTGACATTTGACCATTTAAAAATGTTTCGTCCTTTATTGGTGGTATACTCCAACGAGCTGCATGTAGCTTAGTATATTTGTATGATGGTATTATGATAGTTCTAGTGTGAAGAAGAACTCAGATTCGGAGTGCACAATGCGTGCGACAGCTTTTCTCCGTAACATATTTATTCAATACAAGTTTGAGAGAATTCTGTCGACCTCGATCTATTGAGAACTATATTTGAAATTTTGATGCGCTTTCCTTTGTTTGCGAAAATAAAATCATGTTTGGTATTCATATTTTACTCGAGTGCGGAAAGCCAATAGTTTATTTATGCACATATCAAGTCATCTTCGTAGCGTTTTCTTGGCTATAATTTACGGACCAAGGTTCTTGAACATTATGTATAAAAAAAACTATTTATCGGTATAGAAATCTACTCCACATTTATATTCATCCTTTGGCAATTCAAAGCGGTATATGTGTACACGCATGGACACACTGACACACAAATCGAAGGATAAGTGTATTTGTTCTTAAAAAAATACTAACAGAAAAAGTAAAAGTAAAGTAACAGCCTGTGAATGTCCCACTGCTGGGCTAAAGGCCTCCTCTCCCTTTTTTTGAGGAGAAGGTTTGAAGCTTATTTCACCTAACTGCTCCAGTGCTGGTTTTTTTTTCGCTGGAAAAAACGTGTTTACGCGTTTCCCCCAAATGAAGTGGGGGGATATGTGGGACTCGCCGGTGCCAAGCATGCGCCGGTCCAGTGCTGGTTGGTGGAACACACATGTGGCAGAATTTCAGTGAAATTACACACATGCAGGTTTCATCACGATATTTTCCTTCACCGTAAAGCACGATATGAATTATAATCACAAATTAACCACATGAAAATTCAGCGGTACTTGCCCGGGTTTGCATACACGATCATCAGTTAAGATTCACGCGTTCTTACCACTGGGCCATCTCGGCTTTTTACCAAAAACACTAATATTTTAAAGTAATTATGTGTACCACTCCGATTGATATGCAATTTTCGTGTTTATAATAAGATGACCGTAAAAAGAATTTTGTAAACCCAATCCATTAATCGAAAGTAAAATGCTTCATCTTGTGATACTGTGAAGCATATATTATGGAGAACTAACTCACCAATATATTTTTTTAAGGAAAATGGATACTAAGACGGCCATATGTGTCTATCATTTTCTCTTGCATGATCCCCAAATAATTAGGTAACAAAGGTAAGAAAATGATGACTGGCTTGCAATGCAATGAATTGCAATTTCAATGTACGATTTCGTTCGTAATTTTCGTTCAGCAAATGTCGTATCGTATATTAAATAAAAAAACATACAGTACCAAGTGAACTTTATATTCTTCCCATACGTCGTACTCCGATATCTGAATGCACCGATATTTTTAAATGCATCGTTTCGCTTTTGTTCCTTTTTAAGTATTTCTGCTTTTCACAATACAATCATCTGCGACAATATTATAAGGTTTCTCATTCAATTTCATCATATAATGTTTTTTGTAATGTAAGTAATGAAAAGTTTATTTCTGTAATGTATAGCAATATATTATGTTGCTTAATACATCTTATGACTAATTTATATAAAAATTATGAAACCTTGATAATGAAATATATTTTACATAATAATACAGAAAAAAGCCTGATGGCTAGTTTAGATAGAACAAGTAGATGTTAACCATTATTTCATTTTTATGTACTTAATTATTTTTACTAATATTATAAATGAGATAATCACTCTGTCTGCTTTTAACTCTTTCAAAGCTAAACCCCTAAAACGATTTTGATGTAGTTTGGTACGAAGCGAGCTTGAACTCCAAGGCAAGACAGGCTTTTTATACCTAACACGGAGTTATGTTACTACGCGGTTTGAAACTAGTTGTTTATAATTTATCTTGTTCTTGGGGTTAAAGGAAATATGCGTGATTGCATAAAATTCTGTCTTGTGAATTCCACAAAACACAGTGAAATAGTGTCGTAGAATAACGTTTAAACCTTCAACTTTAAAGTAGAAGGCTTTGGAAGCGTATGCCCTAATGCGATATGATAAATAAGCTGCAAGTTTTCTCCGAGGAAGAGGAGTGAGACATTTACATGCTTCTACTTTACTTTCATCAGAAATAACTACTCCTTAATAAGAGAGGAGGAAATTCCCCAGCAGTAGGACATTAATGGATTTTAATTTTTTTTATTGTGAAGTTGGACATGGTGTCGTTTCATTTGATAAAAGGTAAATTCTGTTTAAGCGAACCATTTAAAAGTATAGTCTTGTTAAAAAGAAACACAAGTAAAAAATTCAATTGAGTATCTTTTTAAAAGTTTAAAATAGTTAGCTGGGAATGTCCAACAAGGAATTAGCCGGTTAAAACAAAGTTAGCGAGTTTCTAGATGCAGTGGCTTGGCGTTCTTCCCACTGTACCCTTGAGATCGACCAAAGTGCCGACTGTGGAAGATAAAATTTTAGTTGGTTTCAGTTCGTTAAATAACCGTCGGATGCTTATGGAATTTAAATTAATAGGCATAAAAGTGTGTTTTCATATATACTTTACGTATGTAGTGTTTTAGTAACTAAGCATCATAAATATATAAAAAAAACAATAGTTTCAGACTTTTTAAGCTGCAAAAAATGAGGAAAGGATATTACAAGGCATTACATGGAATTTATTTGAAATTGCTATTTACGGAATAAATATGCTTTTTGTATGGTAATTACAAAACGTATTTATAGGTTATAGCACCTTAAAAATATTAAATGACTTCAGATTTAATTTTAGACTTAAGAGAGAGTTTTTAAAAAAATACTATTATTGTTCTTTTTTTATCCGTTTAACAGATTACATTTTTGAGGCACTTTATTTAACAACTGAAAATGATGGTGACAAAGCTAATATAATACTTGTGCTATTAATTCGTTGTAAAATATTTTCATTCTATTGATCGCGCTTAGTCGCAAGGTAACTTTATTGATAATTGCATGTCTCGGTCGCTTTTGCTCGGTTACAAAGACGTGTTTGATCTTTAATAATACAACAATATTTAATAAAGTTTTGGCTCGTACTGATATTCATTATTTGTAAATAATTATCGTCATTCAAAAACTATTAAGTAAGGTAAAAATGTCTAAAACTCCTAAAAAGGTAATGGACTACTGACCAATTTCGGCAACGGTGTTAATATATAATAGTGCACAAGAGTATGCACAAGCGCACAAGTGCACTCTTTATTCCATAATTCCAATAGTTCTGTCAGAACGAATTTCGAAACGAGCAGAAATGGTTCAGGACCATCAGCTTTTCATGCTTCCATCTATATAAATGCAATATTTTTTTCTGTCTTGATCCATAATTTGGCGACGGGATTTGTAGCTTTATAAACCATTATATCAGCGAGGCTATCAATGTCAGAATTATATAATATATTTGTATATTATACGACACTATGTTTTTTTAATTTAGTAAATAATCAGTGCTTATAATAATTGGAAGTATTTTTTTATTATTCTAAAATTATGAAAGTTTATTTAAAGATTTGTCGAATGACTTTTAGAAGAGTTAAGACGAATCTCGGAATTAGTGGTCAAATCAAAGTAATATCTATCGGATTCTATACAGCTGTTAATTAAGTTAAGTAATGCAATTTAGTTAAAAGACAGCCAAGAAAACTGATCTAAATCTGCTAATGGAACTACTAGGATAAACCGACTTTAAAGACAAAATAGTGAATTAAAAAAGTGTAAAGATGTGAGTAGTACAATACGACAACCCACGGGTTTCATGTGATGTAGTAAAGAACACTACGTTAATTGCAATTTGTACTATGGCCGTTTTCAAAACAAAGAAATACTTTACTTGCTAAGTGTAATGAAAAAACTTTTAAAAACTTCTTACGTTTAAAACGATCGTTGTTCTGGTGTATTTTTCTAAGTAGCTTTGTTGCGTTGTTGAACAATAATATTTCCTTTTCGAGTTAAAAAATACTGTATCCGCAATTAAAAAGTATCAATTATTATAAAGTTTTATAAGTTTTAAGAAGATTGTTTAACCGTAAAATAATAATTATATAGTTAACACTCCAGTCCTATGTGTACCATTGAAGTATTGGGAAGTTGAACACAAATAAGAATAAATAGTAAGACTTATTACTTGCACAAGGTTAAGTACTTGCTCAAAAACTGAGCTCTTCGTCATGTTAATGTACAGAATGACAACCAGTATATCCTATAAGATTTGGTATTTCATAGATTTTTCATTTGTATATATTTATATGATATTTTATGAAGGCAGGCGAACAAATTAGCCACCTGTACTTAAGTTATCCTTCAACCAAAACACTCGTACTTTTAGCAGTGTATGTAACTTCTTATACCGTCTTTTCATTACGTTATAGATCACATAGGCACAAGTCTGAAATTGCTGACCCATTCAACGATCAAACCAGAAATTAGCAATACCAAATTTGCGGTGAAATGACTCGGTGACTGGTAAGTGAATATTAGTTAGTTCCAACCCAAACGGGCTTGTACAAAACCCGTGAAGGGTTTACCTTCACCTACCTAAACCTAAAATAATACACGACTAATAAAAAACATATTCACGGCCTCTTAAGAAAGTTGTGTTGAAAAAAATAATAGATATTATATAGAAATATAGTGTAGCAGAAGTGGAGTTGAGAAAGTTAACCTATAATCATATAGTATAATAGTAATCGCTGATGTACGTAATTTGTTGTTTATCAAAAATGTATTCAATAAAAATGTAACCGAATCACGAAATTGCTACCCTTTAATAGGAGTTATTTGAAATTTACGTTATTTATAGCAAAATTAGGGATGATTTTATTTCAGAATACAAACATACAGCTTAAACTTAATATATTTGAAAATGGCTTGCAACAAATATGTTACTAAATTATATTAATAACTTGGATCAACAGCTATCGTGTAAGGTGAGCAAGATATAATAATAAAGCAGTATAATATATATAGTAGAGCCAAATAAAGCAAAATTGCTAATATATTTTTAGGGGTAAACCCAATTCAAAGATAAAAATAAAATTTTGTATGTATAACTACATATAAAAATAAGTTTTTCTTTCTACAAAAACTCATGAAATTTATTAATTCTACCTCAAAACCGCAGTACTTGTTATTGTTGTGTTCCGGTTTGAAGGGTAATTGAGCCAATGTATTTAATGGCACAAGGATATAAAATCTTAGTTCCCAAGGTTGGTGGCGCATTTCTTACAATTTCAATGTCTATGTGCGTTGATAATTACTTACAGGTGGTCCATATGCTTGTCCTACCTATTCTATATAAATATATATATATTAAATACTCTAATTTTTAATTTTTTTCATTTATACTTACTTGTATTATTGATCATTGATCATAAAAACTGAATAATTTATGTTTACAAATAATTTAGGGCTGACTTTAGGGTTTCTTTGTAAAACACTTTTGTTTTATTTTTATAACAATAATAAGCTTTTGGTGCTTAATATATTTTCTTTCCCCAAAAATTCACATCTTCTGTTGCATGTTACCCATACTTTAACATTTATTTCTTTTTTTAATTTGTGACTAAACATATACTTAAAATAATTATACCATATTCTTCAGAATAATTTAGAAAAATTTGTAAAAACATAGAAATGAGATCGCGTACCAAGAGAGGCGTGTAAGGGCACGCTCTTAACCGAAGACAATATTCCACCAGTGTATCTATTACCTTGCATTAGAGCAGCATAGTAGAACAAGCTTCAAAATTTCTCCCCAAAAAAGGAGAAGAGGCCGTAGTTCAGCAGTGAGACAGTTGCAGGCTGTATTTTACTATTACTTGCATATATATTTTTATATGACATAAGTAATATCGTTACATAATTATATGGTTGAGGTCATATTATATTTTATGATTAAAGCACTCAAGTAAATAATAATAATTTTGATGTATGTTATTTATATATATAATAATAATATAATAATTTTTATTTATAACGGAACCCTAAGGGTTAAGCAAGCGTAATGAAACATGACGGTTGACCCTAGTCCAACAGAAATGTCTTGTAAGATCTACGTAATAAAAAAGTTTATTTTAAGCTTTTTATTTAAGGATCCTTGCAACTGACGTTTGAGTTTTCTTTGAAAAATCAAACTTAATAATATTTTATAGCATTTAATTGCTTGAAAAAGTTTAATTAGTCGATTTACAAACTATCACGTGCCTTTATAAATTTTCAAGTTCTATTTTTACAATGTAGGCACTACTAAAGAACTGATACTAAAATAAATGCGATATATCGTTTTATGCTTTGATTAATACTTAAATCTTATTATACATTTTTTCCGTCGTATGTTTCAACAATATTTCTTAGTTAAATACTCGATTTTTAATTACAAATAATAATCATTATTTTTTTTTAGGACTGGAAATACTGTCACTAAAGGATGTCGTATAAAGGCAATGAGTGCCTTTCTCTTTCCTCTCTTCCTTCTACCGATATTGCGTAAGAAAACAGTCGATAAAAATGTAATTAAACTTATAATTAAATATTATTTAAAGAATTAACGTAATATATCTAAATTATACCTCTATATTCCTTTATCCAAATTCTTATTTCTTATAATTATAAATAAGGCAAGTTATGGTCCGCTGTGTTACTCGTTCTGTACTAACGTGTTTAATTTGAACACGTAATAAGTACATAAGTGTAAGTTTCATTCATTAATACATATTCCATATATAATGACAATTATGGTTACAACTCTGCTATAATTTCAATATAATTATTAATATATTTTGAATACGGATTAATAGTTACTGACATTAATTCGTTCAAACAAACTCTCCAAAATCATATTGGTATAGATAAAACTTGTTTAATTAAAGATGATCAACGTGCCAAACGTTTTAAAAATATAATTAATAGCTGTAACCTTAATGTACTTCATACGAACGCCACTCATTTTTTTCCGAATTGTTTGCCATCGCTGTTGGACTGAATGGTTGTTTCCTCGCCTAGTCATGTTGATGCGCATGGTCAGCTTCCCGCTGAAGCCTTTTCTTACCATGACTTAATTTATTTATCCTATAGGATACGACCTCCGCGGGCTAAGCCCACCATAGTCATGCGGCGAAATTACCAGAATTTGAATACTCCCAATTTTATGGCTGATCTAAACAATATCGACTGGACCGCAATATATAATGCCACCTCAATAGACATGGCAGTTTTTGAGATCATTGGGGATTGGGCGTCAGCGGGAAACGTTTCCTGCCAATTTCAATCTCGATGATCTTAATAAACACTTTATTTCCTCTTCCTCTCTAAACAATCAGTACAAATCCATCACACTCAACTATCTCCATTCCTTGCCAATCCCTAGCTATCCTCCTTTCCATTTCAGTCCTGTTACCATGGGAGAATTAAAAAAACACATCCTATGCATCAAATCTGATGCAATCGGTTGTGACGGAATTAGTCGAAAACTTATACTTCTTACCCTTAACAGTATATTGCCTACTTTATGCCATATATTTAACAATTCTTTATTACATGGTGCCTTCCCTTCTGTATGGCGTAAAGCTCTCGTGATTCCTATTCCCAAAGTTTCCAATCCTTTGCTTCCTTCTCATTTTAGACCTATTTCTGTTCTTCCATTTCTTTCAAAGGTGTTAGAGCGTGTTGTTCACTCTCAACTAAACCAATTCCTCACTATTAATAAAATCCTGTACCCTTTTCAATCTGGGTTTAGATTAGGCCATAGTACAGTTACAGCTCTTGTTAAGGTATGTGATGACATTCGCCAGGGTATTGATAACAAATCCGTGACTGTACTAGCTCTCCTTGACTTTTCAAATGCCTTTAATAACATCGACTATGACATATGCTTGGCAATCCTAAGATCGCTAAGCATAGATTCTACTGTCATTGAATGGTTCCACTCTTATCTGTTTAACCGACAGCAATGCATAATGGCTAATAATAAATATTCATCCTATCTAGATATTCCTTTCGGTGTCCCGCAAGGTGGTGTACTCTCTCCTCTTCTCTTTTCTATATTCATTATTACTCTCTCTTCACTTATTTCCTCCTCTTATCATCTATATGCTGATGATCTACAAATTTACGTTACCGCTCCTTTAGACAGTATCGATGAGGCAGCTGCAACCTTGAATCATGATTTGGCAAAGATATCCGAATGGTGTAAATCTTACGGTCTCAAAGTGAACCCGAGCAAGTCGCAAGTGGCTATATTTGGCAGTCATAAGCTTCTGACGAGGGTCCAAGATAAACATCTACCTCCAATCTTATTTGAGGGCCAAATATTACACATGCAAGAGACATGCAAAAAAAAAGCCGAGATGGCCCTGTGGTAAGAACGCGTGAATCTTAAGCGATGATCGTGGGTTCAAACCCGGGCAAGCACCACTGAATTTTCATGTGCTTAATTTGTGATTATAATTCATCTCGTGCTTTACGGTGAAGGAAAACATCGTGAGGAAACCTGCATGTGTCTAATTTCACTGAAGTTCTGCCACATGTGAATTCTACCAACCCGCATTGGAGCAGCGTGGTGGAATAAGCTCCAAACCTTCTCCTCAAAAAGAGGAGAGGAGGCCTTTAGCCCAGCAGTGGGACATTCACAGGCTGTTACGGAAGAGACTGTTAGAAATCTTGGACTACTTCTTGATGCTTCCTTTTCCTGGGTTTTTTTTTTTTTTTATATTCGCCGGGAGGGCAAATGACTCTACTCCACCTGATGGTAAGTGGTAGTAGAGTCCAAACGCGACGACGGCCAGTACAGACGGTAAAAACGTTCTGCACTAGCCGCCTTCGCCTTGCCGGCCCGCAAGATGCCTCTTCACGTCTCGTTTGAAGGAACCCGGGTTGTAAGAGGAGGGGAACACGTGAGCTGGTAAGGAATTCCATTTTTTGGAAGTGCGACAAAGAAAGGAGTTGCCAAATTTCTTTGTTCGCGATGGAATTGATGTCACAGTTAGGCGGTGACATCGAGAACCAGCTCGCGTGGACTTAAGAAGGAAGGGGGAAGCAGGAATTAGAGAGAATAATTCCTCAGAGCACTCGCCGTGATACAGTCGATAGAAAGCGCTCAGTGCTGCTATCTCACGACGCAATTGTAAAGGTTCAAGGGTGTTTGTGACCTTTACGTCGCCAATAATGCGTACGGCACGTCGCTGCAACCGGTCCAAGGCCTCAAGTAGGTACTTAGCGGAGCCATCCCAAAGGTGCGAGCAATATTCCACGCAAGACCGTACCTGTGTTTTGTACAGCAGGCACAGTTGGGTACCTCAAATCACTGAAATGAGTCGTAAGATTTTCGCTATCATTGGTTTCTTAAGGCGACGAAAAACCTATTGCCTATCAAGGCAAAGATCAGTTTAGCTTATACGTTTCTCTTACCAATACTGGACTATGCTGATGTCTGCTACATGGATTTAACTGAAGACCTCCTAAATAAATTAGAACGGCTGCAAAATATAGCCATAAGATTTATTTTTAGTCTGCGAAAGTTTGATCATGTCTCTGAGTATCGGTCTCAGTTAAAGTGGCTGCCAATCAGACTACGAAGAAATCTACACGCCTTATCTCTTCTCTACTCTATTCTTTATATCGATCACACACCACTTCCTAGCTCAGGGAGAGCTAGGAAGTTGTAGAATTATATTTTGCAGTCCGGTCGTGTTGGATTACATATCCATTCCCATTGGATAATGAAAGTGAGGGAGGGAATACAGACAACACCTGTGTTAGCACATACACACACACTTGTAGCATCGTTCTCTCTACGAAATAAATATTTAAAAAAAACTTTTATTTTATCTTATTACGTTTGAGAATGAAATAAATTATATTTAACATTAATAAAATTCTTGTGCGCATTGAATATGCACCAGTTTAATTTGATTAAGTGGCTTAGGCTATTGTCCTCAATCGCTTTAGTTAATTGAATCTTGTTCAATCTCTTTAACTACCTCATTACATTGTAATTGTATACAACAACCACATTGTAATTTACAAGGGATTAAGATTAGCAAATCTGATACTGGATACATTTACCAGTCCACAATTGAAAATTTGTATGATTTTTGTAACGCATCTTGGATGCAAGCTTCTACAAGCTCAATTTATACATTGCTTCAATGTTATAACTTATTCAATTATGTTTCCAAATATTATATGACGATAATGGTGATTTACTTTACGCTACATGCTATATCGTAACAGCCGAGATGGTCCAGTGGTAAGAACGCGTGAATCTTAACCGATGATCGTGGGTTCAAACGGGCAAGCACTACTGAATTTTTATGTGCTTAATTTGTGATTATTAGTCATCTCGTGCTTTACGGTGAAGGAACACATCGTGAGGAAACTTGCATGTATCTAATTTCACTGAAATTCTGCCACATGTGTATTCCATCAATCCGCATTGGAGCAGCGTGGTGGAATAAGCTCCAAACCTTCTCCTCAAAAAAGGGAGAGGAGGCCTTAGCCCAGCAGTGGGACATTCACAGGCTCTTCTTATGTCGTACTTTAAATATCATTTCAAGTATATGTTAGTTATTATCGCCATCTGCTTTAATAAAAATATGAATTAATTTGAAAACTTCAAAATATTATTTGTAATGTAAATTTGATAGGACATGAAAGCCAGACGCAATGTGTCCAAACAAGAGTTTAATAAGTTGCCAGTGAACAATATGCGTATATCATGGACGCGTGAAAAGGAATCAAATTCGCTCGAAAATAACACAAACCAGAACTCTTCACCGATATAGTCAATAGATTTTTTTTCAAATGTGTACTCAATAAAGGCCAATAAAGATAATAGAGAGAAAATTGACTTCTTAGATTTGCTTATATAATATGTACATACATTGTCAGTCTCATACAAGTGAAACTAATGTGATGTATAATAAAAAATATTTTTTTGTAAATATTTAATATTTCTTCAAGCAGTTAAAGATATTCTTTAACTGCTCGAAGAAATATTTTAATCCCATGTAGGATCCTCTCAAAAACAAAAGTGATTATATGATTGTGTTCATGACGTTGTAATGACGTCATGAATAAATTATAAATGAGAGGCGAGTACTCGCTCTATGTTTAATATAGTAATCCGTTAGTGTTAATATTATTAATATATTAAGTCAACGGTAATAATACTAAGCATATGCAAGCTCACATTTATTACCATAAAACGTTTGTATATGTTAAGGTGGAGGTTATACTCGTATCTCCAATCCCTTGTTTTCGTACCTTTAAAACCGTAGAAAAGTCTGATTATCATGCAAATAATAGTAGCAGCTGCTTTGAGGCCATTACGTTTTCATATTCAGCGAAATCGCGCCACACGCTGCCTCGTTTAAATAAATTAAACATATCAGATTTTTTTATACATTTTGTTTATCGTAGATTATTCTTTTAATCAATCGTAATCAGATTATATTAATTAAATGAATTTCCATGATTAATAATTAAAGTTAAAACTGTATCGGTTTTCTGAAATGTTTAAAAATAAATGAGTCCTATAATTAATATATTTAGTAGTAAGTAAATTTTATGTTTACATGTATGAGTATAAAGTTTGTTGAAAATTAGCAATGCATGTATATTAGATATTGCAAATATTCTTGTTTGTATTATAGCTTAACTTAGTTTAGCTTGTTTCAAGTGAGCGTTTGAGGTATTAACTCTAGGAGTCACGATTAAATTGATAACTTGAAGCATAACTGTAAGCAAATATTTAACTGTGTCTAAGTATATTTAGAATTTTTAAAAACCTTATTTAAAAACAATAATTTTAACCATTCAGATATACTTATAAAAGTGGCGTGTGTTTAGTTAAACGCTGATTTCCCTTTTTCTGTCATAATCGATTTGACATTTGAAAGAAGAAGACATACTATTATTTAATTGATTGCCCTTATATAATAATAATAACGTTATTATTAACACGTTAGCGCGTGTTAGTGGATACACTAGTCTCAGAATTTACTCCCTTATTTAAGTTTCCTTATGATGTTTATTTTCATCGCCGTACAAATTCAACTGTGGATCCGGGCCTAGATTTTAACCTAGGTTTTTTAATTAAAATCCACTTCTACCTATTAAGCCGTCTCGATTCTTGGAAAAAGAAAAAAGTTCTCAAGTTCTCTTTAGTATAATCTACGTACCAAGCCGTTACGTTTACGTTTATTACGTTCAGCTTAAATTTGTAAATGATGATACCAAAGTGCAACAATATTGAAGTGCCTATTTAAAGTAAAATGTCAAAGTAACAGTCTGCTTACAGCCACGGCTTGGTTAGCCAATAATTACGCCCTAATTTACTTTTCAAAAATTAAAATCAAAATCAAAAAAAGCTTTATTTTTGATTTTGATTTTAATTTGTTATAAATTGATATGATTACAAAATAAAACTCTGATATGATTATAAAATTGTGTATGCTAAATATATTTGTGACTTGAATTTGTAACAATTTTAAAAGAAAAATCTGTGATACTTCACGTCACCTCAAGTTTCAAGTGTTTTTGAGATAGAAGTACCCGTAAGAACTCAACGACGCATTTACGTTTTGAGTCAAATACACTGAAATTTATTTCCGCGACAAAATTTCCACAATCAGCTATTACTGAAATAAAAAAAAAGTAGTACAAACATTCAATTTAATAAAAATAGTAAATATAAAAAAATACAGCCAGCCTAATAGTCTTTTTTAAAGACAAGCCTCGTATGTTAAAAGTGTAGTAAAATCTGTTCAGATTGGTTAGCTCATATCAAAATACAATGTTCAATTTTAACAAAATTAAAAGATCATATTAATTGACAGTAAATTGAGAAAGTCAATGCAAATGCTGAAATCTGTTTGTTGCGTAGTTTACATTAGATTTGAGCAAAATTTAATGTACCTACTTAAGAAGACATTTCGTAGTCCTTCTCGCTGCTGAACTTGTAAAAGTGTTATTTTAAACCGTTCCTAGTCGTTATGTCTTTGGTAAGCTACTCACGTATTATTGTGGCCACACCTGCGAAGTGGAGAAATTATGGTCCAAGGCACTAAATGATTTTACCTTATATAAATATTTCATACTCTTTGTATTATTACTATTAAAAATCAAAAGCTAATAATACTGTTATATAAGGATTAAACAACGATGTACTTGCTATTGCATTTATATAATTAGTTTGCTGAACTGCATCTTTAGAAAGGCAAATAATAAAAAGATATAACCAATTCACGATCATTTTGATATAGAGAACTTACAAAGATGAATTTAGAAATTTAACTGATATATATATATATATAAATAAAAATTCAATGTGTTTTAATTATTAATAAAACTTATTATGACATATTTCAGGAGGAATACGAATTACGATAAATAATGTAAATAATTTCTTAAGCAGTGATGCTTAAGAAATTATTGTAATAAAACATTTACAGCTCTTAGAACATAAATAATGAAAGTATAATTAAAATCCTAAAGAACCAAGCCGTAATCTGATGCTGTCAAATTATTATTGAAGTCCTTAAGATTCTAAAGATCAGAATAATATACTTGCGAAGATTTGCAGAGATTATGAAGAAACAATAATGTTGTTAAGCTAAATGCAATTAAATAAAATATATTTTAGTTATACGACTACAAAAAAACAACGTCAGACAGGCGGCAGACGAGTGAATTGTTCGCATGGACAGTGCCATGATTGGCAGTAATATTTTAAAATGTCATAGCGCGATTTAGGAATATTTTAATTATAGCAACATATTATAATGATGAATAGACATAGATATACATTTTTTGATATTACACAAGTATGAACTCTCTATAACGCAATTTGCCACTTACCCTGGAATTTAAAATTTGATGTTCGATTAGCCGCTTATTATACTGACTTACTTAACTTTCGATCTAGAACATGTTTGGCAGTAGAATACCTTTTGATTAGGTGGTACCTACACTGATGGGTGTTTATTCACAAAGCATACTTCAGAAAATATATATTGTGGAAATATTAAATATTTATTTACTATTTAATAATGCAACACTTGTACCAAACAACATAGCTTCTCTCGTATACATAAATACTTATGTTTCCTGCTATATAGGCCACGTTTTATGTTTTTCTATTAGAATTATAATTAATTACTCATTCATCCTAAGCTCTATATATAATACATATAAACTATTTAATTTTTTATCAGAAATTACGAGTAAACACTATGGGCGTTGATTATTTACAAAGTAGACAAAAAAGACTACTACTATTTCATCTACTCTATTCTACTTTTTGCATCTGTCTTGTGATTTAGGTCATTAACAGGTCGAATATCTTTTTGTTTATATTAATTTGTCGAATTTGTTTATATTTTTTTCAAAAATCAAATATATATAAATTAAAAGAATATTTGCAAATACAAGGAATATACGTTTAATTGTTTATATTGTGTTGGGACCGCTGTAGATGTATGATATTTATAATGATGTATATAATCTTAAGTAAAAGTTATATCGAAAATACAGACTAGTTATGAATTATATATAAAATAATTTACTTAATGAATGTTGAGCCTAACTGTTTTCTGATTATACTGTACGTTGTGCATAGCCTTACTTGTAACAAGTACAGATTCTTGTGGCAATTTTAGTTTTAACAGCAACCTTCGTTGCACTCTCTCGATTTTCAACCTTTTTTGAATGTTTTGTTTGATCTTTCAGTCTTTCCAGCTCGGGTAGGCTAATATATGCACTTTCTTATTTTAAATAACATCAACGTAACTGCATGTAGAACTTGCAAATATTTATATAATTATAAATCAATCGTTAATCTTATTTCAACATTCGAAGTGTTATTCTTTCCAAAATGCAATGCAAATAATATATGTTTTTTGAATTAGGCGAATATAAGCTTTTTTGAAGTCGATAAAAATACTTTTTAATCGACTTCAAGAAAGAAGGACGTTCTCATTTCCATGGATTTTTTTTTGTTTGTTACATCAGAACACCATTTATCATTCATGAACCGATTTGGAAAATTATTAAGGAGATGTTGCTTCCCATATTATCCCATTTAAATTTGAAAAAAATACCACTCTAAAGGTTAAAAATTGGGGATTGAATTTTTATGGGCTCAAATTTGATTTGCAGTCGACAAAACCAAAATTGTAGTATTTATTTAAAATGGAGTATCACCATGATAATAGCTTTTTTGCTCTCGACGGCTTTGTCATCAAGTTAAATATCAAATCAGGGGACTGTACAGTACTGTCATTAAATGTTTAATATTTAAATAAGTTATATATAATGTTCCAGTAAAATTAAATGGATTGTGAATAATTTAATCATTGGAACTCAGACTATTCCGAATTATATAAGCTGAATTTAAATAATGATCTCAAGAAATGTTAATTTATCTTAAAAGGAAATGATAACTATATTAACGATGTCAAACATTTGATAAGGAAGCAAAATCAGAAAGTCGTTTGACTGGAGGATTAACATCGTAATTATGTACGATACACACCTAACAGAGTGAATTTCCCGTGACGCAGGTACATTAATTGGCAGGATAAGGCAGACGGCCCGCCCTACCGGGTTCGTCCCTCCAGAAATTGAATTAGCAGACTCAGTATTTCAATTTATATGCTATGTCTAATATTTACTGCGAACCCTAACGAGTTATAGTTTTTTCGCTATCCATAAATTGATTATAGAGGGATGGCAATATTGGGTTTAATTTGATTTGCTTTAAGCATTTTCCATTGCTCGTCGAAATGAGAAAATATAATCAATTGCTTACGTTAAATAAAATTGGAGGGTTTAATTTAAGAATCAAACTAAATGAACTTGTATCAACTGATATTTGTGGTATTTATATACAGTAAATTATCAAAAATTTATTCATTATAAATAGTAAAACAAAGAATTTTGCATATTTGCGTAAAATGCGTAGTCTTGACCTTGAAGAAACCCATTTCTCTGTTTTAAAGCGTTTGTTTTATTGTTTTTTTTTAACGTTCCAAGCTATACATTGTGAAATTGAATATGTTTAATGTGGTTTTTTGACTCATAACGATCCGATTATATAATTTTTGTAACTTTTTTATCCAAATTTTTTATCAAAATTCAAATTCTTGTTATCTAAATTGTATTATTTTTATTTATACTTCCGTGGTTAGGTCAATTAACTCTCTATGACTACGACATTTATCGTTGAGAACATTTTTTCCTATTCTTATTTCCAAAATTTATTTTCCATATGTACTGAACTGCTTTTTCCTTGCCTTTTTATTGATATAAATAACAGTTACGTTTTCTTAGTTAGTTTCCTGGTTATCATAATTACAAAATAAGAATACATGCATCATTTATCGTATTTAACAAGCCTATTAATAATTATTTCATGCCTATTGCTATGCTCGACTGATTAATTATTGGTGTTCAGCCGAGACGTTTTTACATGATTACGTATCAAAATAATTTCTCATCGTATCGGGCCCGATTGAATATCAGCGATAAATTTAAAAGGACAAATTGTAAATTGGCAAACGTTCCGTTATAAGGGCAAAATACCTATTCAATTAGATGAATCCAGCTTACGCAAACAAGGTACGCTCATCGGTATTTGAATAATGTCTTTCATGTTGCTAATAAAAATCATATAGATACAGTGTGATTCCTTTATTTGATGAATGAATGATGAATCGCTTGTCAGAACGTAAAAGATGATTGCGAGGTATTTTTGTTTAAATTATATTTTGTGCCACGTATTAAAACGAATTACATTCATACTATTGTGTTTTCTGAACCGTCAAAAGTGTGTGCGAAATTCCATCTCAAATGTTTGAGTGGAACCGGCTTAAAATTTAATTGCCATATTTGAAACCACATACAAACAGGGTAAATAAGTACGGTAAAATAAAAGCTTGTGAATATTCTAATACTTTATAACAGGAGATGCTTAATATTTTTATTTGTTGGTGGCAGGGTGATGTTGTGCTCATCTGGGTAGGTCCCACCTCCTCATCAGATATTCTACCACTAAATAGCAATACTTAGTTATTAATTGTTGTGTTACAGTTTGAAGGGTAAGTGAACAGTTAATAATTCAGTTTACAGCGCTAATGTCTATGAGCGATGGTGACCAATAACCACCGGACTTCCCATTTGCCTGTCCACCTGGCTATCTTATATAAAAAAACAGTAGATTTGTTATATGATAATTTATTTGCAGCAACTTGAAGCTAAAAACCACAACAATTGCAAATGCATGTTTCCGCACAATACTTTCACCGCTGAGCACGATATATTTAGCCCGCATTTATCCACTGCTGGACATAGGCCTCCTCACAGGCGCGCCAATTCTCTCGGTCCTGTGCTAGTCACATCCACTGAGCACCCGCCATTTTCCTAAAATCGTCTGGCCATCGGGCGGGTGGTCCGCCCACTGGCCTTTTTGCTTCTCTAGGCCACCACTCCGTGACGACTTTAGTCCACCTTCCGTCTTCTCGTCTGGCGAAGTGTCCAGCCCATCTCCACTTTAACCTCGAGATACGCTTCCAAATATCTTCGACTTTCGTCTTTCGTCGGATTTCCGCGTTTTTTTTTTTTTTTATATGCCCCGGGAAGGCAAATGACTCTACTCCACCTGATGGTAAGTGGTAGTAGAGTCCAAACGCGACGACGGCCAGTACAGTCGGGAAGAATGTTCTGTACTAGCCGTCCCCGCCTTGCCGGCCCGCAAGATGCCTCTTCACGCCTCGTTTGAAGGAACCCGGGTTGTAAGAGGACGAGAACACGTGAGCTGGTAAGGAATTCCATTCTTTGGTAGTGCGACAAAGAAAGGAGTTGCCAAATTTCTTTGTGCGCGATGGAATTGATGACACAGTTAGGCGGTGACATCGAGAACCAGCTCGCGTGGACTTAAGAAGGAAGGGGGAAGCAGGAATTAGAGAGAATAATTCCTCAGAGCACTCGCCGTGATACAGACGATAGAAAGCGCTCAGTGCTGCTATCTCGCGACGCAATTGTAAAGGTTCAAGGGTGTTTGTGACCTTTACGTCGCCAATAATGCGTACTGCCTTGGGAACATACATTGCTATGCAGATGATAGTACAGTGCATGGTGGATACCACGGACGCGCAGTGGCTGGGCGGGCGGAAACTGAGGAGAGGCGGGAGAATCTTGTTATTGAACTCGATAAGACATTAGAGCTCATCGCCAAATGGGGTTCTGATAATCTTGTTGAGTTTAATGCCAAGAAAACACAGGTGTGCGCTCTCACAGCGAAAAAGTCACCATTTTACCCTCATCCCTCCCTCTGTGGCACACCGCTGATGATACAAAGCAAAATCGCCATGCTGGGGATGGACGTTCGCTGCGACCTTAGTCCAAGGGATTACATCGAGGCTATTATAAAAACAGCTTCACGAAAACTCGGAGTTTTGAACAAGGTGCGGCGTTTTTTCACGCCACAACAACTGTGCCTGTTATACAAAACACAGGTACGGTCTTGCGTTGAATATTGCTCGCACCTTTGGGATGGCTCTGCTAAGTACCTAATGGAGGCCTTGGACCGGTTGCAGCGACGTGCAGTACGCATTATTGGCGACGTAAAGGTCACAAACACCCTTGAACCTTTACAATTGCGTCGCGAGATAGCAGCACTGAGCGCTTTCTATCGTCTGTATCACGGCGAGTGCTCTGAGGAATTATTCTCTCTAATTCCTGCTTCCCCCTTCCTTCTTAAGTCCACGCGAGCTGGTTCTCGATGTCACCGCCTAACTGTGACATCAATTCCATCGCGCACAAAGAAATTTGGCAACTCCTTTCTTTGCCGCACTACCAAAGAATGGAATTCCTTACCAGCTCACGTGTTCCCCTCCTCTTACAACCCGGGTTCCTTCAAACGAGGCGTGAAGAGGCATCTTGCGGGCCGGCAAGGCGGGGACGGCTAGTACAGAACATTCTTCCCGACTGTACTGGCCGTCGTCGCGTTTGGACTCTACTACCACTTACCATCAGGTGGAGTAGAGTCATTTGCCATCCCGGGGCATATATAAAAAAAAAAAAAGGTCATGGATCAGTTGGTTGTTTAAAATCCGTTCCATCACCTTACAAAGTACTGAGGTGATAGCTATTGGCCGATAATTTGCCGGGTCAGACCGATCCCCTTTTTTGGGAACCGCTTGCACATTAGCTCTTCTCCAAGCCTCCGGCACACATCCCGAAGAGAGAGAAAGTTGGAACAGGCGCGTTAACACAGGAGACAGCTCCGCCGCGCACTTCTTCTACAATGGCTGGTATTCCATCGGGACCGCTAGCTTTCCGTATATCGAGTGATTGCAGCTCCGCACGCACATCACGTTGCCTGATTTTGATGTCAGGCATCGTGTGGCCACATGAAGGTATTGTTGGTGGCTGCGCACTACAATCATCGATCACAGAGTTGTCGGCAAAGAGTTTAGCCAGGAGGTCGGCTTTCTTCTGCGGACTGTGAGCTAGCGATCCGTCCGGATTTCTGAGCGGTGGCAGCGAAGGTTGGCAGAAATTGTTTTGCACAGACTTGGTCAGACGCCAGAAGCTACGGGAGCCCCTAGGATGCGAAATAAGGTCATGACCAATCTGTACAATGCGCTGTGCATCCGCTCTCGTGTATGCCTTCCTACAGGACTTGGAATTTTTATTGTAGTTTGCTTTCAGTGAGTCAATGTTAGATGCCCCGCTAATGCAGCCGTTGATCCACGCGCGATATGCCGCCTGCTTAGATGATACAGCGTCGGCACATTCACGCGTGAACCAACGGTTACGCGTACCCCTATTGATGAGATCTGAGCTAGGAATGTAGTATTCCATTCCTAACATGATCTCATCAGCAACAGCAGCGGCACTAGCTGTCGGGTCATTCCCACTGAAGCAACGTTCCTTCCAAGGGACTGACGCATAGTAATCGCGCATACCGTCCCAATCTGCCGACTTATAGTGCCAAACGCGACGTTTGCATACCGCTGATGGCGGCAGCTTGGCCTGTGGCACTTTGGTAGATATAAGGCCGTGATCCGAAGAACCAAGTGGAGCTTGAACCACAACCTGATATTCCACCGGGTGAGAAGTCAGCAGAAGATCCAGTAGAGAAGGCGCTTGCCCATCAATGTCTGGGATCCTGGTGGGCTGATCAACCAGTTGGGTCAAGTCGTGTGTGAGAGCAAAAGCATGAGCAGTTCTTCCAGCATGGTCAGTTTTGAGGGATTTCAACCATGATTCATGGTGAGCATTAAAATCCCCCAAAAACACCAATTCCGCGTTAGGAAACTGCTCTTGCGCAGCATCTGCCACCCGACTAAGATGGTCGAATAATCGGCTTGTCTCCAAGTCACCATTGTGGGATCTGTATAGGCACACGTAGACTCGACTCTGACGAACCAGGTCCACACGTACCACCAACATGGAGAAGGAGGGGTCCTCCAAGCAGCGCAATCGGTGACAACAAACATCCGCCCTGACGAACAAGCATACTCCGGCTTTCGCTTTAAAAGATTCTTCAAGCATGTAGCCGGGATAGTTAAGGTAGCTGGTGTCGGCAGGGCGGAGTATTTGCGTCTCCGTGAGAAACAACATTGCTGGCTGTGCTGTCTCGAGATGGTGGTGGACAGCGTTGAGGTTAGCGTGGAGTCCTCGGATGTTAGAGAACTCGACCTCAAACAGCGTGGGTATGGTGGGGGTGTGCACCGCTGAACGACCGTTATTTCTTATTTGCGCTACCATTTGGAAATTAGGAAAAGAGACGTGAGGCGAGCGACGTATTGCCACGATAGGGATGGGCAAAGTATGGAGGCGTGTTTTCCCAAATGTTTGCCAAAAAGGAAAATATACTGATCCGCCGGACGGAAGGGCCCCCGAACCCCCCCGGAAGTGGCCGCCGGGACCCCACCTTCCGGTCACCAACCGGCACGACGGTCCACCCCGAGAGATTATGCGTGGCCTGGTGGGGCAGCCTCGAGAGCTGGTTAGGCACGCTCGGGCCCCTGTACTATGCCACGGGCGGCCAGCGGAACAGCCGTTTCTTCGGGTCTCCCTGTCCGGCAGGTCAATACAGTTTCCCCCGGCATTGGTTCAACAGCCGTCTCCACTGGACCAACACCAATCGCGGCAATACTCGCTCGGGCACTGGCTGTACGCTGGCTGACCTCGAAACGCGGCTGCAAGCCACTTCACGAGTTTTTCACCATGCGTACGGTGGTAACAAGCCAGGCGGATGTTAGCATCCTACCACCAGAAAAATTGGTAAAAATTGGTTTGGTACACAATCAACGAGGGAGATGCCTAGCATAGCACGCTCCATCGCCCTTTTTTCACTTTTATTTTGTGCATGCTATGCTTAGTAAGCGTCCATGTTTCGGCACCGTAGGTGAGTATAGGCAAGACACATTTTTTAAGCAACTTGGTCTTGAGGCATTGCGGGAGTTTGGATGTCAACGTATCTTCGAGTTTTCCAAAAGCAGCCCACCCTAATCCAATGCGTCGTTCGATCTCCTGTATTTGAGATTTCCGATCAAATGATAAACGATGTCCAAGATAGATATAATCGCTGACCACCTTTACGGTGTCCTTACCTATGATTATGTTAGGTGCACGTATGTGGCGATTAGTCATGATTTTGGTTTTGGACATGTTCATCCTCAGACCGATCCTCAGTGAAACTTCTTGCAGATCTGCTAGCATAAGTTGAAGTTCTTTGGTGCTCTCGACGACGAGAATCAAGTCGTCCGCGAACCTGAGGTGCGTCATACGTGTTCCATTTATATTGATACCTCTCTCCCTCCAATCCAGCGTCTTCAACAGATCTTCTAAGACGGTGTTGAAGAGTTTCGGCGAGAGGTTATCGCCTTGTCGGACACCTCTGTCAACAGACACGAGGTTGGTGTTTTTGTGCATGCGCACCTGCATAGTCGCGAATTTGTACAGCTCTCGGAGGATATCTACGTATCGCTTGTCAATACCGCAGCGATGGAGAGATTGAAACACGGCCCAAAGCTCAACACTGTCGATAGCCTTCTCGTAATCAACGAAGGCAAAGCACAGGGGTCGGTTATACTCATTGCACTTCTTCATTAGCTGCTTGACAGTGTGGATGTGGTCCATAGTTGAGTATCCACTCCGGAAGCTAGCTTGCTCGATAGGTTGGTATTCGTCGAGGGTGTTAGCGAGTCGGTGGCACAGGACTTTAGCGAACAGTTTGTAGACCTGAGAGAGAAGGCTTATTGGACGGTAGTTTGTCGGTTTTATTTTGTCACCTTTCTTATGAAGTATCGTGACAATCGCATTCTTCCATTGACCAGGTGTAGAGCCCTGTAGGAGAATTTCGTTAAAAAGCGTTACAAGGACTTCAAGTATAGGTTTTCCACCTGCCTGCAATATTTCGACATGCACCCCGTCCTCACCAGAGGCTTCACCTTTTTTCATTTTGCTTAGAGCATGCTCTAATTCATCTGGTGTTATATGAGGTAATTCGCCTTTTTCGATTCGCTCTACTGGCACTGCTCTGGGGTCCTTTGCATCTTGTAACGATTGGGGTATTTTTGAGGTATACAGGTCCCTGTAAAACTCTTCGACGATCGTTATAATATGTTCACGATCAGACACAATATTGCCGGCATGATCCGTCAGCTTGTTTATTTCCCTCATAGCCAAGCTAAGTTTTTTTCTATAAACTTTCGGGCCCCTATTGTCTTAGATGGTTTTTGCAATAATTCTGGTGTTATAATTTCTTGAATCATTACGGATTGCCTGCTTTATAGCCTTATTAATCTCTTGGGATAGGATATAATCTTCTTTGGGATAGGAGAGAGAGCGTATGAGATGTTAATTTCGCCTCTTTATGTGGTTTCTTTCTCCCTATGTGTCTCTTCGTGGTCTCCGTCTTTGCACAGCAAGTCGTTCAATGAGTCGACATTCCGGTTCTCTTCTATAGGCCCTTCGAAAGAGTTTTTGAGTTCCAGTTGAAACTCATTTTGTAAGAGTTTGTAAATATCCCTACCATATTTTGAGCTAGATGTTTTAAGCAGTTTGGCTCTTTCTTTGGGAAGGTTATACCTGAACGTGGCTCTCACTAGACGATGGTCGCTATTTGTTTTAAAGAGACTTAAAACGGACACGTCTGTTATATTAGATTTATGCGAGATAATTATGAGATAATATTGTGATCTCATTTCTCGTCCGGCCATCCGGGCTAGCCCAAATCCATTTCCTTGAGTGACGCTTTTTGAAAAAGGTATTAATTGCGTGTAGATGATGTTGCTCAAGGAAATTTACTAAGGTTTGCCCCCGCGGATTACGTCTACCTAGCCCAAACTATCCTACCGACGTTTCGTTTTTTACTTGAGGTCCTATTTTTGCGTAAAAGTCACCCATTAGTATGGTATAATAGCAGGCATTTTCCTGACGCGCTCTTCTTATGTCCTCGTAGAAGGCCTCTACTTCTTCATCGATGTGGTCGGAAGTAGGAGCGTATGCTTGTATGATTTTGATGGCATATCTTTTATTTAGTCTCAGATTAAGATAACAAACTCGTGTTGATACACTTGTTACCTTCTGAACATCTGAGTAAAGCCTTCTATGTATTAAGAATCCTACACCACCATAAGAAGTGTCTTCGTGGCCTCTGTGGTAAAGCAGATGGCCACAAGATTAGCGTATAAGATCCTCTCCTAGTCTTCTTAGCTCAGATAAACCGATCACATCCCATTTTATACATTGAACTTCCTCTAGGAGTTCATAAAGCCTTTCGTCAGCATTCAAAGTCCGAGTATTGTAAGTAGCCAGGGTCATTGTGTAGCAGCCGTCCAGGGTCTCTTTCGGAGATTCTTTGCACCCTCCACCCCGCCGGAACCGTAGCCGCTGCCGTAACTATGAATAGCGGGGCTGCCGGGGAATGAGGCTGGCCAGGCGGCTTGGCGAGTCTTCCTGTCACGTTGGCCTGTTCCTCACCAGCTCCTTCCACCAAGAGAGAGGCTGGTGAGCAGCAGTTACCGGGAGGGACCACTGAGATGTGACTCGGAATTGACTAACGGCAAACCGGCGTAAAATATTGATACTGAAACATTCAGCATCGCTATCTCCCACCAATTCACCGTCAGAAGCCCCATTTCTCCCCCTATTAAAATGTTTACATCAAAATAAATAAAGCACAAATAACTCATTGATTAAAACAATCGACCACATTATCATATATACAAAATTATAACTGACAAAGAAATCTCATATAAAAATTTAATAGCATTTAATGCTAAAGCTATTTAGTGTTGATAATTACGGAGCTTTTTGTGTCAGCGACGTGGTGAAACGACTTCATAAATTTACAATAACCTGTCAAAATAAATATCTAAGGGATCTGTTATAATATTACGATTGCAACATCAACTATCAAAATAAATTGCTTTTTATACGTGAATTAGACGTCATAATAATACAGTACAGTAACAGCCTGTTAATTTCCCACTGCTGGGCTAAGGCCTCCTCTCCCTTTTAAGGAGAAGGTTTGGAGCTTATTGCGTCATGCTGCTCCAATGCGGGTTGGTACAATACATATGTGGCAGAATTTCAATGAAATTAGACACATGCAGGTTTCCTCACGATGTTTTCCTTTACCGTCAAGCACAAGATGAATTATAAACACAAATTAAGCACATAAAAATTCAGCGGTGCTTGCCCGGGTTTGAACCCACGATCATCGGTTAAGATTCACTAAGCACTAGGCCATCTCGGCTTCATCTCGGCGTCATAATAATATGTTAAATAAATATTTTGTAATTCATCAAGACAGATCAGGTTTTCATTTTCGAAGTCGACACATATTTATTCAAAGTTCTGAGATATGCTCTTTTAAAAAATTATGTAATGTAATTTTACAAGATTCCATTACATTAAATATTGAGATACCTCTGGTACAGAATGTAGTAATGTCATTATATTGATAATATGAAATTGATCCTTGATTGATAATATGAAGTTGAACACAGAAGACTTTACTAAAATTAAATGGGAATTTGTTTAATTATTTAACTTAAGCGTGAAGCGATGAGATCAAATGCTTTTACGTTACGTTATGTTACGTTTTACGAGCAGCGTGGTGGAATAAGCTCCAAGCCTTCTCCTCAAAAAGAAGAGAGGAGGTAGTGGCATCGCTCGGTCTAAGGCAGAGCTGAAGGCAAAAGCCGCCGAGGCAAAGGAGGAGGCTTTTGAGCGCTCGCTCCGAAGTCGGGCATTCAAAAAGGACTTGCCTAAAATAGTGCTGGACTCTGAAGAATCTACTTCATCAGAGGCTCAAGTAGAGGATCCCTCTAAGATGGGTGCGGGAGAGCTGCGTGCGAAGGCTGGCCGCAATGCGGCACTCATTCTGGAGGTTGCCCAGAAGTCCAGCAATTTGAAAGGTGGCTTCATCAAGAAGCTGAAGGAATCGGCAGCTTCTCTCCAGAGCATTGTGGATGCTCTGGCTTTAAGAACCGAGGCGGAGGAAACCCGTCGGCTTCGCGCCGACAATAGCCGTCTCCGTAAGGAATTAGAGGGCCTTAGGTCAGAACTGAAGGCCCATCGCCGCGAGTTTAACGAAATAAGACCACGATGGCAGCAGCAAATGGGTCGGCGAGTAATTTAAGTGACTTGCAGGTTGTGGAGGAGCTCAAAGCCTCGATTATTTCGTCAATCGGGGTTATGCTTAACGCTCGGTTGGCAGGGATTGAGGAGCGCCTCCCCCCTGCAAAGATTCTTCGTCCTCCTTTAGCGGCGGATAAAAGGCCTGCTGTGATGCAGAATACAGCACCAACCTACGCACAGGCGGTCCACCTGGCCCCACTGCTGAAACCCGCACCGGCATCTAAGCGGGTGACTCCAGTCGTCACGCAGGCATCGATCGTTGCCCCATCGAGCGTTATGATTGTGCCGGAAAGGATTCCGCCACAAGTGGTCCAGGAGACGTCCTGGTCCACAGTGGTGAAAAAGGGAAAGAAGGGGAAGAAGACTGCTACTCCGGCAGATGTCATCGCCTCAGCCACACCGACAGTGTCCAAGGTGCCACAGGTGGTCAAACCTAAGCTGGCAGCCCGTCGCACGGCTGCAGTAATAGTCACATTGAAGCCGGAGGCGCAGGAAAATAGCGTGACTTACGCCCACATCCTGGAGCGGGCCGAGCAAGGCGTTAAGCTCCAGGATCTAGGGATCTGCGGTGGACTCAAGGTCAAACGTCCACGTCCACCAAGTATGGCCCCTCTCTCCATGACAGATGACAATATGGCTCCACCAAATATCATGGAGCGAGAGATGGAGATGGCCCTTGATCGACTGAGGGCCAGAACAGCGCCGGGTCCGGACGGGGTTCCAGGACGTGTTCTGGAGCACCTAGGAGGGAGGCTTCGGGAACTGTTCGACGAGTGTCTTTCTAGTGGGCAGTTTCCGAAGCTATGGAAGGAAGGAAAGTTGGTCCTGTTGCCGAAGGAGGGGCGCCCACTAAGCTCTTCCTCGGCATACAGGCCAATTGTGCTGCTGAATGAGACGGGCAAACTCTTCGAGAAGATTGTCGCTGCCCGTCTTGTTCAGCACCTCGAGGAGGTGGGACCAGGTCTTTCAGAGGCTCAGTTCGTGTTCAGGGCGGGTCGATCAACTATCGACGCCCTGAAAACCCTGAAGACCCGGACCATGGAGGCGGTGGCCAGAGGGGACGTGGTCGTCGTCGAGTAGGCTGCGGCGTTCCACAGGGGTCGGTTCTCGGCCCAATCCTGTGGAACGTCGGCTTTGACTGGCTCCTGCGGGCACCCGTCCTTCCCGGGATGGGGTTGCTGTGCTACGCGGACGACACCCTCATCACAGCGATGGGACGTACTTTTCAGGAAGAAGTCCGCTTGGCTGAGGTCGGAGTGTCGCTCACGATGGATCGAATCAGGATGCTGGGCTTGAGGGTCTCTGTAACAAAAACGGAGGCCCTCCTATTCCACGGTCCACGTCGAGGTCCCCCTCGAGGAGCGTCTATCACCGTCCAGGGAACGGTGATTAAGGTGTAGGCCCAGATGAGGTATCTGGGCCTGATTCTGGATGGAAGATGGAGCTTCGGGCAGCATTTTGTCCAACTCAGCCCGAAGCTCATCAACGCCGCTGCCGCCTTGGGCCGCCTTCTACCCAACGTAGGAGGGCCGGAAACACCTTGCCGGCGATTATACGCTGGTGTGGTGCGCTCCATGGCGCTGTACGGTGCACCCATCTGGGTGGACGCTCTCACTGCTCGTAACAAGGCTCTTCTTCGGAGACCACAGAGAGTCAAAGCGGTGAGAGCGATACGTGGTTACCGTACAATGTCATGGACGGCAGCGACACTTCTCGCGAGCGATCCGCCTTGGGAACTCCAGGCAGAGGTGCTTGCGGAAGTGTACCGGTTCCGGGTGGAAGCGAGGTCGAGTGGCGACCGTCCAGGATTGGCGGAGGTGGAGCAAGTCAGGGCTCTAGCCCAGCGAGCCTTGATTCGCAGGTGGGAGGAGGACCTGGGGTCCCCCTCGGCAGGCCTGGCGACAGTGGAGGCGGTCCGTCCCCACTTGAGTCGCTGGGTGGAACGGAGTCACGGCACACTCACATTCAGGCTGACGCAGGTACTTACCGGGCACGGTTGCTTCGGTAGGTATCTGCACCGGATAGCGAGGCGGGAGGTCACTCCCTCCTGCCACGAGTGCGGCGCGCCTTCGGACACGGCGCGTCACACCCTGATTGAGTGTGCTGCATGGGGGCCTCAGCGCCATTACCTGGCGGCCATTGTAGGCGGAGACCTCTCGCTGCTGAGCATGATAAACGCCATGATCGGTAGCGAGAGGGGCTGGAAGGAGATGGTCTCTTTCTGCGAAAACGTCATGTCGCAGAAGGAGGCCGCGGAGCGGGAGCGTGAGAACAGTGCTTCCGCTGACCCGCTTCGCCGAAGAAGACCGGGGAGAAGACGTCGGCGCTATGCAAACCTTCTCCTCCCGCCGTAAATGTCGCCGGGGATAGGGGGTGTCTGTAACCCGAGAACCCCTTAGAATTTGGAGGCCTGCAGAGGCGAGCCTACCGTCGGGACGTCACGGTAGTATGCGCAAGCGATCCCGTGGCGTCCCCCGAAAAGACGGTGTGGGTATCGCTGGTTTTTTGGTGGGTATTCCGGCGCCTTTAGCGGCGGCGAGCCCCACATATACCCCCACTTCAAGTGGGGGAAACGCGTAAATGCGTTTTTCCAGCGGAAAAAAAAAGTTTGTTCTATTTGTATTTTTATTCGATGATTCATTTATACAGTTTCAGCGCGACAAAAAGATTCAACTGACCCAGAAGTTGAAATATGGGTATCTCAGAAACCATGGCTATAAGCATAATGTTTGTAATATATTTTTATTTATAATAATGTAATTTTTAATTTCTTTATGTATTGTATAAAAAATAAAATAGGGTTGAACGACAATTGTTGATTTGCTCGAAATTTTTGGCCCTTTAAATGCTTGTATAGTTTTATGTAAGAATAGTTTTTGTCATCAGGTAACAAATTAGAAATAAAATAAAAGCAAACTTTAGCTTCGCTATTAATTAAAATCTGCATTATTATGAATTATAGTACAGTTGCGGAGAGTGACAAGAATAGGCTTTGATTCAGAAACTTGTTTTCAACCTCTGTACAAAGGATACTTGACATTATTCAAAAGCTCTGGATTTCGGCGAAGTGGAACACGGGTGAGTAAAATAAAACAAATAGAGCTGTCATGTTGTACCAAGTTAATAGTGGTACTTGCAATAAATGGAGTAATAAATTACAAAAAATATACTGAATCTGATAATTAATCAAATAAACGAAGTAACGATGATGACATATGTAAGTATAAAAGCAATGAAGCAAGACTGCTTACGGGCATACTAAAAAGTTTTGTTTTACATTATCTATGGATCTCGACATTGGTAAGGTACAGAATCCGAAGGTCAGATCATTATGGCTATTTAATAAAAATATTGACTTATGTTTTTTATCTGTAAACTCAATTTTTATCTTTTTTTTAATTTAAAATGTTAATTGGTCAGTTATAATTTACTCTGATTTCTTTCAGACTACTGTTGTTATTAAAAAATTAATTTTGTTTAAATTTGGAATACATCAGTAAAATAAAAAAATATATAAATCTGATAGTGCATTCTTAAATATTATTTACGTGCAGAACACACTTTTATTGATTCATTTCAATGATTTCAGGAAGCATCGTACAATTATTTTTATATTTTCATATTCATTCGTCATATTGTTATACGAATTAGACTTTAATGAATGAAATAAATTAATACATGGCTGCGTATAATTTAATAATGATGAGTAGCTTTTAAATATTCGTATGCATATTAAGTAAAATGTGTTCGAACGCACGTAAGTCATGGTTGTCTTCGTGTTGTTTTAATTTGTTCATATTTGCAATTAGAAAGGTTTGGTTTATATGTTTAGTTTTTATAATGTCAATAGGTGAATGACTATTTTAAAATAAGAAACAAAGTCGGTTTGTAAAGAAATATATGAAATCGTTTTTAACTAAATTCTACTTATCAGGTAAATGTTAATTGGATGACAATTTGATAATTTACAAGAGAGCTATTCAACGATATTATTTTAAAATTTAAGTATTATTTATCTTTGTGCAAGAGTTAAGAAATCAAAGATTATAACACCGAAAAAAAGTTATAACACTTATAAAAATGGAGTGCACTGTAAAATATTAAAAAGAACGCTTTAGTTTGCCCGATACGGGTTCTTATAACAACATAAGTTAGATCTGTCATTTATTTATCTATATTATTATTTTTGGTTTAATTAGTGTCTTCGAATGCAATTCCAAAACGGATAAAAACATTTTATTTGTTTATATGTCGAGCGTTAGACAGTGTATTTATCTTAACTTTAAAAAAAATAATCATGCTTAAATTCATATGAATTTAATACGAACGTATTAATTTATTATTATCATTATATGTACATCCATATAATTATAAACTAATATTACACAAACAGTAATATTTTTTATTATTATATATCATATTATATAGCAAATAATTAAGTATCCTTTAACTTTTTATCCTTCATTATTTAATTTATAAAGCCTTTGCCAGTTTTTAGTTAATTAGGGTACACTGGGGAAGAAATTGCCAACGAAGCAATCGAATTATTCACGGCGGTGCCCCATTAGTTAGGATCCAAGACGCCGGTCAACCAGCGCCTAAGTGCATTAGTTCTCGACTAATCACGTCTTGCTGCACAAGTATTTCAACTAATGCAATTATACGGAGAATGGATATAGTATTGAATTTCCTACCGAATATAAAAATGTAACTCTGTAATGAAAACTAAATGTTTCCTGGGTTCCATATGCAATAATATCGATAAAAATATATCAGACGAACATTTTTATCGGTTTTTTTTTTGTCTTTTATATAATAGCTATGTGTTTCGATAAAGTTATTTAAATCGAATCTTTTTTCTTTAAAGTTAAGTGAAAATTTCATGTTATCTTATCAATTTTGATTAGTTCACTATTATGAGTAATTCGTCATAATTCCTTACTTGGAAGTTATTGATGGTTAAAGATGAGAATTTTGCGTGTTGCTGTCGTGGTTTTCGTGGTTGTAAAAATTTGAGATCTAGAAGTTAATTTTATTTATGAATATTCAAACAATAGCCTGAACTCTTATTCACTATTTGTGTGTTTATGGTTTTAGCATTCCCTATTAACCGTTCATGGACAAATTTGATTCGACAAAATCTCGTAAGTGCGTCAAATTGAATAAAAACTAAGAGTCCCATTTACTCAAGAACGGCTGGACTGATTTTGATGATTTGTACTTTATTTTATTGAAACAGGTTGAGTTTTAACATACTGTTTATAATAGCGACAAACATTTTTAAGAGAATGTCATTAATGTTTGCTCAATTTTGTTCTTAATAACGCGACTAAGACAACCAAATAATATTATTTATTTTTTATTGAATAAGTAGGTACCTATATGCTCATAGGTCACCTGATGGTAAGTGGCAGGTGGTACCAACGCCCATAGATATTAGCACTATAAGAAATATAACCATCGCTTACATCGTCAATGTGCCACCAACCTTGGGAACTAAGATGTTATGTCCCATGTGCCTGTGATAACACGGGCTGGCTCACCCTTCAAACTAGAACATGACAATATAAGTACTGCTGTTTTGCGGTAGAATATCTGATGAGAAGGTGGTACCTACCTAGACGAGCTTATACAAAGCCCTACCACCAGTAAACTGTGTTATATGTATAGAAATTTGGGAAAAACAATTTTTTTAAATAGCAGCAGTTTCTTAGTTATAAATATTGCATCTTACAGTTATCGGATAAATTATTATGATTAATGTTTAATTTACTTAGTTTTAAATTTCAATTTGCAATCCCGTTTGATGTTTTCACTCTACGAAGAGCAGCATACACTTGATAAAAATTAATTGAACTAATAAGCTGACTTACAAGATAGCTTGCATTTTGATTATGTTACGTATAAAATAGCTTTCTTAACCTACTATTAATTAATTAAAATGGGAATAATGAATAAACAAACTTCTATTTCTTATCCGTTCGGTAGAATCTGCATTCCAAACTGGTGCGGTGGTGTCTTTTGAAATGACGATTCAAAAGTGAAATTTATTAATATATAATATAAATATATTTGCAATGTTTTACTTAATTTAAAAAATAGTTTCGTTACAAAAATATTTAATAATTATTCTTTTGGAGTTCTTACATTAATTGTTTCCATTGGACGCTCCTGCGGTTTACAACTGAAAGCCTGAAAACAACAAGAGCTAGTATTAATTCTATTATATTTTAATATCGCAACGTTTAATTAAATTTGCTGTTGCATCCGATTAATTATGAATTCCTCTTAAATATTAGTTAAAAGTAGAAAACAGTTAAGTTTTAATATTTCATCTTGTACATTTATTAATATTATTATTCATTACAATAATTTATCTTACCATTTTTAATAATTGTGTAATAAATACACGATTTTAATTCAAATTTTTTGCTTTCTTTATTTCTACTTACTTGAATAAAGTATTTTTTGATTTTGATTTGAATGCTGATTAATAAAATGAACGATTTCGTTCGTTTATTGATAGTATTAGAGTCACGAGTTCTTGACCGGACGTTGTAGGGAACCCCTCAAGGGCTGTATTATTAGTGCGGAAGATACGTTCATGCATTTCCCTAGCATTTATTTTAATCGTTTGATTGAATTATAGAAAAAACTTTGTAGTAAAATCAGTTATTTCCAACTTTAAAACGTGGCAAGGATCAAAGCTGTTTAAATTGCGATACTTGGAATTTGTGACGCAAGAAAATAATATGACTAGAAATTATGTTATTGACTTGACATAATTCATTCAAAGGAAGTTATATAAGCGTTTGCTTATACGGAGGCAAACTCTAGCTTTGAAGTACTTAATGGATAAATTTAAATTACTGTATCGATAGGGGGTTATTCGATCTAACCTTTTTTATAAATGTTGTTTTTTCTATGTTCATCAAGAGATTTATTTGAACATCGCAGAAATAAGTTTCAGAGGCAAGACGTGGGTTTGTTTATATTCTGTTTTGTTGGAACAGAGCCGATATAACTGTCTTGATTAGCAACCGATTACTATTCTTAGGTTGACAAACTCCTAATATATTTAAATTAATTCTTAGAAAGTGGCTTTGAAATAAATTGATGCATAAAATTTGTTTTATACAATAGTAATTTCAAAACCAATTAAAATTTGGCGTACGGCTCTAAATACAATGTACGAGAGGAACTTCAAAATTTCTCTGAATGGAGGGAAAAGAGCGGGGCAAGAATATTAAGCACCACAGTACCTTTATATAATTAAATTCTTATTAGTCCTTCAGACCGACTTTTGCCAGGGCGGCCAATCTCAAGAAAGATTAGCCAACTGCATAGGACATATTATAGTGCACAAGTATGTACGCAAACATATTTGCACCCTCTATTCCCTAACTTTCATAATCTGAGATGGGACAACAATTCGACACGACCGGAAACAGTTCAGGCGCAAGACCAACGGCTTTACGTGATATCCGAGGCTGGAGAGTGTACACACTTTCAACTTCCAAGTGTCAGATTGCCGTCCCATCGGATTATGAAAGCTGGGGAGAAGAGATTGCACCTGTGTTTGCTTTTGTCGTTATTTATAAAATCTCGTGTATCATTTAACTTTGTATCTCTGTTGCCACTTTTGAGATTCGATGCTTCAAAGAAACTCCGAGAATGACAGTCACAAATACCATTCTGTTATTTTCTAATTTTGAATTAAATTGATATTATAAAAATAATATCTAACAGTATTCATCTGTATAGACAATATAATAAAGCTAACTATGTTTTACATACAGCTTACTAAAACTAAGTATATCTAACTGATAAGCTGCGTACTTTTCGTAAAAGATTTTGTTTCAATATAGGCGTTAGAAATTTGCCTAAACTACACAAGTATTATCCAAGGAAAATTGATTCCGCGCCAGCATCGAATACGTAACATCTGATTGAAATTGAAGCATATCGAATCGATAAAAACAATTTTCTTTCGCGGATTGTTGATATGGAGAGGGGAGGATATTTTCGACGGCGTTTTGATATGAAATGTATGAAACTGAAACGTGACTGCGTGTCGGATAAGATTAGATGGCGATGCTGAGTTCGTCAGTTAACGCTGACTGGACTGAAATCTGTTGCAATCGCTTCGGGCGTAATTTGGTTCAAACGTAGCTGGTCTTGAGCGCTTGGCAGTGTATGTATACACATATGTACGGGTAATATTAGAACGCACACCTGATCAAGCACAAATTAACCACAAAATATAAACAGGATAGGATACAGAATGTAGCGGGAACCATTATTAAGTAAGTATAACCATTTCATGCCATAATTTTTTTTTCTTTATATATGTGTATTATATATATACTGTTGTCATATTTTATAAAACCTAATAACAAAGGCTGTATCTAATTTTAACTGTATATTGCAATTTTTTTTTATTTATTTATCCCTTTAAAATATTTTTCCTTCTTGGTTATGCTGGGAGAAATTTCGAGGGATAAGAATTATTTTTATATTTCATTCTCTTTTGACATTTTGATAACTTGTCTCGATCTTACTTATGGTTCGTATATTCACGTGAAAAATTTAAATATTTTTAAAATATTTTCTTTTTCAAGATATAACTGATATTTCAAAAAAAGAATATTTCAGCAAATAATTTAAATATTAGGTTGGGTTTGAGGTTTTAATTCTATCATATTGCTTAACAAAACGTACTTTAAATTTATGTGAATTTCATTAATACTAACAGAAACATTTTCCATTTTGATTATGCAGTTATAATGACAAATTTACGTGATCAAGTTAAATTTAAATTACAAATTATACGTTAAACGAACCGCAAAGTATTACTAGTGTATTAATTGAATAACAAACACAGATATTATACGCGGTTTATAATTTAACCCGAATTTTGATGTTTCTCTCGAATGACGTTCAATTTGATTAACATTAACATAAGCCCCGCTTCATTAACAACTAACCAAGTATTAATTTGTATGTTTTGCAATTGATTAAATACTGTTCTATTCAGTATATTACTATTTATAAAGGAAAATTGTTAACTATATTGTTCAGTTGTGGTGTGTACGATTATATTATGTTCATTAATTGAAAATATATATTATCGCTTTGTTTAATGTTCTCTTTTGCTTGAAGGTTGCTTTGTTGAGGTATTTTCATATTAATATTATTTTTTTAACTGAGTTTAATACTTCAACTATCCTAAATTTATACTTTAAGCGAGGATCAAGTAAATAATTTCATTAATTATATACCAATAAAAAACAAAATCATTAATTTGTTTTGGTTTTTTAAATATCTACAAATATGGGTATATTATATATATATAAAATATTGTGATATATGAAAGGTTAAATCAATACTTATTTGTTAGCTAATTATTGCTTGTATTTATTACTAAAGAGATTATGAGGATCAACCTTGTATTATGGGCATAAATAATAATTCATTGTGTCGTATATTTATCTATTTTCATATTGTACAAATTACCTTCACACTCTTAAGTTCATTAATTCGTATTGCTAATAGAGAGATTACATTTTACTTACGAAATTAAATTGCATTAATACCACTTTTATTTAATTATTATAGTTAATGTATATATATAACTTCACGATTACTTTATAGTAAGAAAATATAACAGCCATACAGTAATATTATACAATAAAAACAATTATCGTACCTTAGTATTACTCTTACTTAGATGAGATGGCCCAGTGGTAAGAACACGTGAATCTTAACCGATGATCGTGGGTTCAAACCCGGGCAAGCACCATTGAATTTTTATGTGCTTAATTTGTGATTATACTTCATCTCGTGCTTTGCGGTGAACGAAAACATCGTGAGGAAACCTGCATGTGACTAATTTCACTGAAATTCTGCCACACGTGTGTTAAACTGACCCGCATTAGAGCAGCGTGTTGGAATATGCTCCAAACCTTCTCCTCAAAAAGGGACAGGAGGTCTTTACCCCAGCAGTGGGACATACTGTGGCTGTTACGATTACGAGTAATACTCGCTGCTTGGCAGGCAACAACTGAACTTTGGCACTTGTTCCTCTCTTTAATATTGAATGACGGATGAGTCAAATTAGTATTTTATTCATATTATGCAATATACATAGTTTATAAATTTATATATAACATTTTTGTATATTTGAATTTATTTAATGTATTTAACATTATAATGTAATTTACCTATTTATTAAGTTAACTAAATTAAAAATCTATCTATTGTTATATTTATCTATCTATCATATGCAAATTTGTAAATACTTATTGTCAAGACTAGTAAGAGTTTTAACAATTAATTTAGTTTATTCAGATAGTATATTCAGATTTAACTAATTGCTTTAATATTTCAGATTAATATTGGAAGAGAGGGCTATTTTATGAGTTTAAGCTCTTAATTTTCGTTTATAATTCATCTCGTGTTCGGACGAGGAAAACATCGTGAGAAAATCTGCATGTCGTAGACGAAAATCTGCTACGTGTATCTAACAACCCGCATAGCTTTGTGGTGGAGTAAGGTCCAAGCTTTTCCTCGAAAGGTATAGCAGGCCTTAGCCCAGCAGTGGGACACTTACAGGCTCCTACTTACTTATTAATACATATATAATAAGTCAATAGTGAATTATTTTGACTTAAATAAATATAAAATAGTACAACTAAACTTTAAAGGGGACTATAAATTGTAAAATGTTTGTATAGGATAATCCTGGGCATTTAATTCGTATTGCTAATAGATGACAATAATAAACAATAAACGCTACTAGGAAAACATGATTTTGGGAGTCCGGAAATATGACCAGTAAAATCATAGTACCCGATCCACGACCAACTCGTATGGGTTTTATAAATAAAATGTGCTATATAAATATCTAAATATTAATATAATTTTAATATTAATATAAGTTCGATAAAAATAAGTTTTTTTTATTATTATATGCGGTAGGCAGACTTACAAGTTAAAGGCTACGTGATGACGAGTGGTCACCACTGGCCATAGATATTGGCATTGTTAGAAATATATACAAAATTCCTTACATATATCCCCTGTACACACTGGCTCACTTACCCTTCTAATCGATTTTGTGCAAGCTCGTCTGGGTAGGTACCAGACACTCATCAGATATTCTACCGCAAAACAGCAGTACTTGTTATTGTTGTGTTCCGGTTTGAAGGGTGAATGAGCCAGTGTAATTACAGGCACAAGGGACATAAAATTTTAGTTCCCAAGGTTGGTGGCGCATTGGCTATGAAAGCGATGGTTGACATTTCTTACAATGCCAATGTCTAAGGGCGTTTGGTGACCACTTACCATCAGGTGGCCCATATGCTCGTCCGCCTTCCTATTCTATAAAAAAATCCTTTTATCAAATAGGTTTATGAGACTGCGTTAATTTAAAAACTTAGCGCGAAAGTCGCAGATATAAGTTTGTACTTAATAAATATAGGAAGTATATATATATTGTTTAAAAAACGTTTTTGTAGTTTAGAACTATAATAACATGGCTTTAAAACTTTTCTGTATCATGTTTTACTTATGAGATAACGTACACTGTTATACAGATAAAAAATTGCTTTTTTATTTAAAATAACAAATAATTTATTTATTATCAAAAATATAATACATAATTCAGGTGACAGTGCAAAAGTTTCATTAAATTCCAAGAAGTACACAAAATAAAGGTCATATACACTTTGATGAAACTTGAGAATTGATTTGATAGTAAGTCAAGGTATATGTTTTTATACGTATACATTAATTCTAAGGTCTCCTCTCCCTTTTGAGGAGAAAGTTTGGAGCTTATTTTATATATATAAGTGTATATAAATCGAAATACAATTTATTTATTTTTAAATACAAAAGGTAGCAGTGTAATAGTACACTGAAAGTATATTGCAAACTCTAGACAAAGTTGCCTTCACGACATGAAAAATGCATTTATTCTTAACTTTTTGTTGCTTATTGCAAAATTTCATTGGTTGACCAGATCGTAGTAAAGGGAGACCCTTTCGTTACGTATATCACTTGTTTATTTATTTATTTTGAAAACAAACGATATAACTGTATTAAATGAAATTTCATCAAGAATAATTTCAATATTGAATTAAAATAAATTATAATGTTAATGACATACAATATTGTTATATAATAATTATGAGCTCTTTTGACTATGCTAATGGACTCATTGTCCAGTAGCTTGTATGGTAACGGATTAAGTTCCGATTACGGCGTGCATCAGAATGAATGAATGACCAACTCTAGAATACTACTAGTATTTAGTACACCTTTACCTTTTTTTAAATATTTGGTATAGTTTATTAGCAAAAAAAAAATATCGATTCTTATGCACGCCAATTACGATTCTCGTATTGGGTCAAAAAGGTACTAGGATTTTTTATGTGAAAAATGCATTGGCACGCCACAACGGACTCGTATGGCAACTGATGGTGGCTGGGATAAAAATGACTTCATGAGCTAAGCAGGTTCATCAATAAAATTAATATTTAAGAAATTTCGGTAGGTTCGTGAATAATATTTCCGATGGGATATCGCATCACTTATTAGGGTACACGGCTAGCTTCTAGTGATATTGTCTTATGGAAGAGCGTAGACAGTGTTCTGACTCAGGGAAAATACTCTTAATCAAAGAAGTGGGCACCTCTCTAAAACTTGTCACCTATCGTTAAATTACTAAAATAAACATTTTTTTTAAATATGTTTTGATGGACATTTTTAAAAGCAACATTATTTAATATATTAAATAAAACACTATTTTACAGGGAATTAAAAACATTCCTTAGAAAATTTAAATATTCTACGAGTACGTACGTATACGATATTTTCTATTCTTTACTGCCGAGCGCGAAATGAATTATTATAAACATATTTTACCACATGAAATTCAGAGCTTGTTCATGTTTGCAGGATCCAAATATTTTGTGAAGAGATTCTAGACACTAGGCCGTCTTAGCTCTTATATTACATATCGAACTATTGAGTTTGATTTTAGAAGAGTGCACTTTTTCAATAGTTGTACTTTTACAGAAAAAAGTAATGGTAATACAGTAAAATCGATATGTATAATCGTTGATATTGTACTTATTTTGCTTAGAGAAAAAAGACAGACAGAAGTAGCTTATTATTTACCTCTTGTAAAAAAATATATTTTAATAATTAAATACCAAAAAATGTATTATAATTCTTTCAGAAAATTTGCAGATTTCAAAATAAAAATGCAATGAAATTATTAACATTCCAGTACATAATTGGTGTATTTCACATTTTAGGTCATAATAACATCGTTTCGCTATCGTGGAAGTTTCCGTACGCGTCTTTCATACGAGCTCGTGATTTGTGCCTTTGTACACAAGATCCCTCAGAGACAAAACTTTACAAAGTTCCAACGGGATATTGGAAAAGTGTACAGTAAATTGGAGTGGAAATACGCTCCAGAAATTGAAGCACGGAATTAATTTTGCGACTTCCAATGCCTTCTGTTCGAAGACTATGCGCTGTTAAGATTTAATATAGTTTATATTTCTGAAATATTTTATAAAATACATTTGTAATTTGATTATATTATGCAACGATGTCTTTGTTAAAAAGTGAACATGTCAAATTGGGAATATATTTTATGAATTGAATGTATTTATTATTTAAATTTTATTTCTAAAATTATGTAAACAATTTTATTTTTCTATTCTACCTTTAGTCGATAATTATGTTCTTGATTTATCAACATAATTATAAATATAAAATAATTTTTCTATTTCTTTATATTAATATAAAAAAGAATAGGCGTTGGATAAGAATTAATAATAATGACTGAATCGAGTAATATTTTTACAATGTTAGTTCTCTTTTACAATAATATTCCTTAGTAACTTTTGAGATTCGTATATTTTGTTTACAATATTTGACTGACCTTTATAGTTATCTTTATCGATCATACAGGAACATTAACACAATTAACTATAACTCATACAAAATACTACAAAGGAATTTATAACAAACAATACAATTAAATTTTAAGCTATCATGACGTATATCCGTTCGTCATAGCTTAGTTACATCATGATACATATGTATTCAAGGATGTAATAAATAGATATAGAGCTTCATATTGTTCTGGATGTATAGAGATCAAATAAAGCGTTTGCTAATTGGCGTTCTCTTAATACATTAATTCTAGACATAAATTCAATCGCTTGGAACATTATATTTCTCTTTATTCTCTAATTACTATAATATATTTATGTTTTGTCTATTATTGAAGGTAAATGTCAATTAATTTGATCGTCAGCGATGTTGTGCGTCACTTGTTTCGTGAAATGTTTCTTACTTAATTGGGCACTAACCGTTGTAGACTCGCCATTTTCAGAGTCAGTGCCAACATTTTCTTGGCAAACCACTATCCTAGGCCCGAGATATCGTGTGCGAGAATATTGCATTATGGAAATCTGATCAAACGAAAAACGGACAAAACGTGATGTCGTTATTATTTAAGGACACAAAGATATGACACATGTAGTTGGCATTTTTAGATATTGTAAAATAATATAAGATGAAGAAAATATTTTTTTTATTGTTGGTACTCTTTGTGGTTGTCACGGGACAGTGTATTTTTAGTTGAAATACAATATAATATGAATAATAATAAAAATATATTATTATGAAATAAAATAACGATCATCACATATTATAAAAACAAAATAATTAACGTAAATAAATCACTAAGTAATTGAGTAAAGAAACAGCCTGTAAATGTCCCACTGCTGGGCTAAGGTCCCCCCTCTCCTTTTTGAGGATAAGGCTTAGAGCACGTTTTGTGGAAACACGTGGCAGTTTTTCGTCAGTCACGTGCACGTTTCCTCGCAATGTAGAAACCCCATTACTTTTATATAATATTAGTTAATTCACCCAACCTTAAAAAGGATTTTTGTATATCGACGTGACATAAAAAGAATAAAAATTAAATTAGGTAATTAAGCATTTATTGAAATTTTGTCTGTCGAGCGTTTCATTCCGTCCCATGGGAAGTGCCTACAAAAAATTTTATGGACGTCAAATTTATACCGCCCTTAATGGTTCTTTTGGTTTTGTTTAATTTTTTTAATTTATTCTACTGTATTTTTGACATTTATTTATTTAAATAGTTGATTACTATATAGATATTTATATTAGTCGAGTATTTTATACAATGGCAAATTATTTAATGTTTATTATATGTTATTATTATATAATTGTAACATGTTACATGTATTATTAAATATAATAGTATAGACCGACAAAACATCAGGCAGAGAGAACAAAATTTAATTTAGCTACTTAATTAAGTCGTATAATTAATCGTTTTTAGTTGTTTTTGTTAAAAATTATATTTGTTTTCACTAATAATCTTATCACTTGATTGATTACAGAATTTATAACCTCGTAAAAATATTCTTCAGATGTCAAAATTAAAATTAAAATTTTAACATCTAAACAGTATTTTTACGTTAAGCTTTATGAATTCACTTGAAACGGCTAATAAAATAATTTTCAATCTCGTGCCCGGAAAGGCAATATATTTAGCTAATAAATTTATTTCCAGTGAAATGAATTGGATTAAAGACTTAATTAATATGAAATTTGAGTTCCATTAAAAACCCTCAAATCTCTGGCGAGAACACGAGTGATTAGAATGAATTTTATAATTAGATTTGGCTAACTAAATTCAATGCATAAGTCTTAATATAATGTTCTTATTTCTTCTAAGAGTTGGTTTCGAAGCAATCGTATCATAGAAAAGTAAAGAAAGTGCTTATATATCTTCGTAATTCAGTCGTTACTCAATGTTAACATTGCCAATTATGCACATAAGTGTTTTAAAGAAAAGGATAAATCATAAACGATAACTTAAGTTTAGTTTGTCTTTTACACGATATTCGTATTTCTATTATATATATTCGTGAAAATTTCCGTTTACATATGTCAGTACTTTCGGAGATATTATTATACGAGTTATATGAAAAAAATCCATCGGAAATAATACTTATAGCATAAGGTTAAGGTTAACGTCGTGTTGTAATATTCGCAAAGTGGCTGGCAGTGGTTGGAGATTGAGAGCTGAGAAACGAGCTCAGTCGCGTGCCATTGGAGAGGCCTATGTCCAGCAGTGGACGACGAAGGGTTGATGATGTATGTATGTATGTAAGGTAATATGTATTTATTAGCATTGAGTACGATTGTTGTTTGTTATCTTTATATTTGTTTCGAAATAATTAAATAAGAACTAAACTCATCACAAGTCTTTGCGAAGTTGGAAAGAGTAGATATTCATCGTATATTTTACAATAATTGCGAATGTTTTTATATCTAAATAATAAAGTCCTCCAGACCGATTTCGGCCACGGCAGCCACTCTCAAGAGAGATTAACCAACTGCGCAGGATATATGATAATTCACAAGCGTGAGCGCAAACACAGGTGCACTCTCTATTCGCTAACTCTCATAATTCGATGGGACGGCAATCCGATACGACCGGAAAGAGTTTAGGCGCAAGACCAACGGCTTTACGTGCTTTGCGAGGCACGGGAGTGTACACAATTCCAACTTAATTCCAACCAGACTCCGGGCTCCTTCTGAGAATTTTCTGATAGAAAAACCCAATAACTTTTTATTGGCCCGACCTGGGAATTGAACTCCGGGTCTGCGGCCTTACATCAAGCCACTAGACCAACGAGGCAGTCATCTAAATACACACTCACTGAACACCATGGCAATGTTCCGATTGAAACATTTTAAGTGATTTAATAAAGTGTAATAATTATAATAACGTTTTTAAATATTATACAAAAATAAATAGCAACATTTATAAGCGGTACTATATCTTAAAAATATCACTCGTATTTATGCGGATAGGTCGATGATGTGGGCATAGCGCTCTACTTGTACCAGTAATTAATGAGAAGAAGAATTTTGCCGTCTCAGTCTGTGTTTACATTGTCAACCTTTGCCTCGGTAATGTTAGACAGACGCCGTAATGTTTGTCGCAGTTAGGGAATCTTTGGAGACTATGAAATAAGAGGTAAAGAAAGAAAATATTTTCAATATAAACCTACCACTATGATTATACAAACCTACTATTACGATACAATAATATTATTTTGTAAACTATTTTCAAAATTAATTAATGAACACTATAAAAATTAATAATATTTTGTATTATAATGATATTATATTTATTAATTGAATGTAAGTTGTTATTTATTATTACAATTTTTAATTCATTGTTTTATATTTATAAAACTTAAATGCTATTATGACAAGATGGACTGACGATTTAAAAAAGGTGGCAGGTACGGGATGGATGCGGACTGCCCTAGATCAGGATGGTTGGCGTTCAATGGGGAGGCTTTCGTCCAGCAGTGGACGGCAAAAGGTTTAAAAAAAAATGCTATTATAAATTGAAATCAATTTATAATTTTATATTCACCACAATATAAATGTTTATCATTAAGATATTTATTTTTATTGAATAGGAAGGCGGACGAGCATATGGGCCACCTGATCTGGCCACCTGAAGTGGTCACCAACGCTCATAGACATTGTAAGAAATGTTAATCATCGCTTAGATCGCCAATGCACCACCAACCTTGGAAACTAAGATGTTATGTCCCTTGTGCCTGTAATTACACTGGCTCACTCAACCTTCAAAACACAACAATAACTAACTACTGCTATTTCGCGGTCATTAATTCGCGGATGATGAGTGGGTGGTACCTACCCAGACGAGCTTGCATAAAACTCTACCACCAGTAAGATATATTTTAATTTTGAATAACTGTGTAGGTATAGAATGTTACTTATCAATATTGAAGAATGTTTTATATATAATTTAAAATTTAATTTAAATAAATAATTTAAAATAAATACAATTCTTAATAAGCTTAGTAGTATGTAAAGGAGTTATGATATATTACAAGCCGTCTCGACATTCGATTATAAGTTCTATAAGGCGGACTAGAGCCATCTGGTAGGGAGATACTAATGAGCTTACTGAGTTCGTTGGCAAGCAAATATCTCACGCTTAAGCTATGTTTGTGTGTGAGCAATCGATAGCACTGAAGAGAACAGTTTGTTTAGTTGTAGTTGAAATATTACACGTACACATGTATTTATCAGTACTTAGAACAAACTATTTTGATGTGTGTGTTTCTTACGATTCAATTATTCAGAATTTTAAGTTAGCACAAGATCGCTTTACGATTTGTGATTATAATTCATCTCATTTTAGGTTGTTAAGGCATAAAACGGTAAGGAAATTTGCATGTGCTGATGTAAATCTTCCATATGTGTATGTGGAATAAGTTCCAAGCTCTATTAATATGAGACAAAACTTTAGCCCAGCATTGTGTAATTTACATGCCGTTAATTCATTTTTAATTTCACAAGATCACTAGTTTATTATAACGTGAAAACTACGTTATGTGTTTTTCATGCTTGTTCTAAATTAGATAATTAATGTAATAAGCAATTTGTATTCACTTTCGCAAAATATTTATCAATTTATAGTTTGCCGATCGTAAAGCCTACATTACTCAAGGATTACATCACGTTCACCTAACCGAAGGAAACGTTTGTGGTTTTAAACTTTTGCCATCTATTTTATAATAAAAAGCCGATATGGCCTAGTGGTAAGAACGCGTGAATCTTAACCGATGATCGTGGGTTCAAACCCGGGCAAGCACCACTGAATTTTCATGTGCTTAATTTGTAATTATAATTCATCTCGCGCTTTACGGTGAAGGAAAACATCTTGAGGAAACCTGCATGTGTCTAATTTCACTGAAATTCTGCCACATGTGTATTCCACCAATCCGCACTGGAGCAGCGTGGTGGAATATGCTCCAAACCTTTTCCTCAAAAAGGGAGAGGAAGCCTTAGCCCAGCAGTGGGACATTCACAGGCTGTTACGAAAAAAAAATCTATTTTATAGCAAATTATACTTGAGTTTTAGACTCGATCACACATTTTTATTTTGTCTAGTCAGTTCGTGATCACGATTGATGCACTTCCTCGGAAGCTTACACGAATTAACGTATTTGATTGAGTGATTAGTGGCTTGAGTGAGCACGTGATTTTGTTAATGTAAAATTAGTAAACGAAAACTCAGTGGTTTCCATCATCATTTAGTTTACAATTTTTCATCCGCCAAAATGCTGTAAACATGGATCGCTTCGCGCGATTTTTTATAGTAACAGTGTCTTGCACATCAGTTGGAATGACATTGGGACACTTCTAACTAGTTACAATTACAAAAGTCAATAAATTTGTATTTAAATATATAAAGAATTATATAAGGGGAAAAAATATTATTATAAAACAACTTTTCTATATTATTTAAAATATCCTTTATCTATAATAATTTTATGTACCTCTTATGTACATTTTTCAAGTATTTTATTATAATTTTGTTAAAATAGCTTTTGGAATTTTAAATATGATAATTATGTTTACCTAGTATATTTTCCAAATAGATTAATTTTAATCAAAGAAAATTCTTTTTGAATACAAAGTTTTTTATTATACCTAATTAGTATTTTATTGATAGTAGTGTAAATAATCAATAAATTATAAGAATGTACATAAAAATAAATGACAAATCAATTTCATAGCATAATTTACATCACTTCACTATCGAAATTAGGTGTAACCTCGTAATTTTTTTAGAGAAAATTTGACTATTTTATGTTTTTGATCAATTCAAGCGTTGGTACCCTGAAATTAAAATGTTAGTTGTACGTACAATATTTTATTTTACCTTCTTCTGAAGCACCTCTACAAAGTCAAGTCAAAGTTAGCAATCTTGCATAATCGATTTAAAGAAGAATATTTGAATTTCAGTTTAAAGTAGTACCTACTACTAGAAACTAAGTGCGTTGTAGAGAATTCTGTTACACTCATACATAACATTTACTTACCCGTTTCAGAACTTCAAGTTTGCAATAAGTTTTGAAACTTCGACATCATGCAACTGAACGACGAGATGAAGTTGGCTTAGTAGTAATGTGTCTTTATTAACTGGTGTTAGTATTTTATTGCTACCCGTCAATCTCAATTTCAGATAGTAGTAATAAGTTTTGTATAATCAAAAAATTGGATTGAATAGATTAATTAAAATTATCAAATTATCGTAAATCTGTAAAGAACTTTCGCCGGCAGTTTACACACTACGCCGAATCATTCATCAATTAGAAGAAAATTACATTTATATGTTAAATAATATTCAATATTCTTATATAATATAATGTCTTCTATAATAAATAGTAATGTCTTTAAATTATATTAATATTATTAATATATTATTTCTTTAACACGAATCTCATAAGTGAAATAACGTTTGATTTTATCTACGTGTCTGTACTTCATATCTCAACTACATTACATTTACGTTTTCGATATCAAAAATATAAACACAATAAGCGAACGACCAAAAGTGTCACATCCAATCAGATCGCGGACGAGCCCATTAAATTTCTTCATAATTCTAAAGAATGAAATGATAAATAATTCATCTTTCCCGCATTACTTAGACTAAGTATACCATATTTCACATCGGTGGCGACCCTTCCCTGAATGCGACATAAAATACAGTCGAGGTAATCCTATCCATCCGTGATTTATGCCGAAGGAGGGTCAATGTGGAAATTTCATACTCGTATATGACATTTTCACATGCAAAAATCTTCTATTAATATTTATAATTTTTTGATAAGAGATGATTTTCTAAGATAAATATAATAATTAAAAAATCTCTGTACTAGATTTCAACTAAAAGCGATGTGTTGTCTGGTGTGTTTTAGCTGTAATATCATTAGAACATGTTATTGCTATTTCGTAGTGTTCACATATAGACGGAATTAAATGAAACCTTACAGCTTTCGAAAATATATCTATAAGAAACAAATTTGATACTCGACGCTCGACCCCATCGTAAAATTTTGTAAATCGACTTACGACAATACGACTTTTGATACGTGTGTCCCTTGAATATTATAATTATTGTAGTCAGTAGACTTGTGGTAGAGCTTTTTGCAAGCTCGTCTGGGTAGTTACCACCCACTTATCAGATATTCTACCGCAAAACAGCAGTACTTGGTATTGTTGTGTTCTAGTTTGATGGGTGATTGAGCCAGTGTAATTACAGTTCCCAAGGTTGGTGGTGCATTGGTGATGTAAGCGATGGTTAACATTTCTTACAATGCCAATGTCTATGGGCGTTGGTGCCCACTTACCATCAGGTGGCCCATATGCTCGTCCGCCCTCCTATTCTGTTAAAAAAAAGTCAATATCGCATGTTACTTTTTAATTTTTTTTTTTATATTCGCCGGGAGGGCAAATGACTCTACTCCACCTGTTGGTAAGTGGTAGTAGAGTCCAAACGCGACGACGGCCAGTACAGACGGGAAAAACGTTCTGCACTAGCCGCCTTCGCCTTGCCGGCCCGCAAGATGCCTCTTCACGCCTCGTTTGAAGGAACCCGGGTTGTAAGAGGAGGGGAACACGTGAGCTGGTAAGGAATTCCATTTTTTGGAAGTGCGACAAAGAAAGGAGTTGCCAAATTTCTTTGTTCGCGATGGAATTGATGTCACAGTTAGGCGGTGACATCGAGAACCAGCTCGCGTGGACTTAAGAAGGAAGGAGGAAACAGGAATTAGAGAGAATAATTCCTCAGAGCACTCGCCGTGATACAGTCGATAGAAAGCGCTCAGTGCTGCTATCTCACGACGCAATTGTAAAGGTTCAAGGGTGTTTGTGACCTTTACGTCGCCAATAATGCGTACGGCACGTCGCTGCAACCGGTCCAAGGCCTCAAGTAGGTACTTAGTGGAGCCATCCCAAAGGTGCGAGCAATATTCCACGCAAGACCGTACCTGTGTTTTGTACAGCAGGCACAGTTGTTGTGGCGTGAAAAAACGCCGCACCTTGTTCAGAACTCCGAGTTTCCGTGAAGCTGTTTTTATAACAGCCTCGATGTAATCCCTTGGACTAAGGTCGCAGCGAACGTCAATCCCCAGCATGGCGATTTTGCTTTGCATCACCAGCGGAGTACCACAGAGGGAGGGAAGAGGGGAAAATGTTGACTTTTTCGCCGTGAGAGCGCATACCTGTGTTTTCTTGGCATTAAACTCAACAAGATTATCAGAGCCCCATTTGGCGATGAGCTCTAACGTCCTATCGAGTTCAATGACAAGATTCTTCCGCCTCTCCTCAATTTCCGCTCGCCCAGCCACTGCGCGTCCGTGGTATCCACCATGCACTGTACTATCGTCTGCATAGCAATGTATGTTCCCAAGAGAGAGCATATCATTGATATGCAAAAGAAAGAGTGTGGGCGATAGCACAGATCCCTGGGGGACCCCAGCATTCACTACATAGAATTGAGAAGCGCAACCATCAACTAAAACACGAAGGCTACGCTTGTGTAGGAAGCTGGCAATCCAGGTGCATAGCTGAGCAGGCAGACCATATGCCGGCAGCTTGGAGAGAAGACTTCTGTGCCAGACCCTGTCGAAAGCCTTGGAGATATCGAGGCTGACAACCAACGATTCTCCATGCTTGTCGATAGCTTCACCCCAGAGGTGCGTTACGTACGCTAGAAGATCACCTGTGGACCGTTTTGGTCGAAACCCGTATTGACGATCATTAATTAAAGAGTGATCTTCTAGGTAATGGATCAGTTGGTTGTTTAAAATCCGTTCCATCACCTTACAAAGTACTGAGGTGATAGCTATTGGCCGATAATTTGCCGGGTCAGACCGATCCCCTTTTTTGGGAACCGCTTGCACTTTAGCTCTTCTTCAAGCCTCCGGCACACTTCCCGAAGAGAGAGAAAGTTGGAACAGGTGCGTTAACACAGGAGACAGCTCCGCTGCGCACTTCTTCAGCACAATGGCTGGTATTCCATCGGGACCGCTAGCTTTCCGTACATCAAGTGATTGCAGCTCCGCACGCACATCACGTTGCCTGATTTTAATGTCAGGCATCGTATGGCCACATGCAGGTATTGTAGGTGGCAGTGCACTACAATCATCGATGACGGAATTGTCGGCAAAGAGTTTAGCCAGGAGATCAGCTTGCTCTTGCGGACTGTGAGCTAGCGATCCGTCCGGATTTCTGAGCGGTGGCAGCGAAGGTTGGCAGAAATTGTTTTGCACAGACTTGGTCAGACGCCAGAAGCTACGGGAGCCCCTAGGATGCGAAACAAGGTCATTACCAATCTGTACAATGCGCTGTGCATTCGCTCTCGTGTATGCCTTTCTACAGGACTTGGAATTTTTATTATAGTTTGCTTTCAGTGAGTCAATGTTAGATGCCCCGCTAATGCAGCCGTTGATCCACTTGCGATAAGCCGCCTGCTTAGCTGATACAGCATCGGCACATTCACGAGTGAACCAACGGTTACGCGTACTCCTACTGACGAGATCTGAGCTAGGAATGTAGTATTCCTAATATTTTACAACCGTAATATTTACGTAGGTCTACGTATAATTTGGAGTTTTTTTTCATAACAGCTATGCAAATAGTCATGAAGGAACGTTACTCGACACCACTGAAGTTATCTAGAGAATTAAATTACTTTTAGAAGAGTATTCTCAATCTAAATATTGTTTTCTTGTCACGACCAAATGATAAATTAGAATCTTAATGAACTTTGTAATTAAGATGGCTATTTCTTTAATCAAATCTACGTTTTAAATATTGACGCTATTAAGAATGAGTTTTTTTTTGTAAAAATAATTTTAATGGAATCGTTTTTTCTCACACATAAACCAAATAAATAATACTTAATCATTTCATATCTATAAATTCGTTCAACATTTTTATTATATGAAAATCTTTTTTGATTGTATATTAATAATGCTTATGTTTTATGAAAATATTGTTATCTGATTTATTCATAGATCTTATTCTAATAAAAAGAGACATTTATATTATTTTGATAGCCGAATTCTCCATTGAAATAGAATAGGGGAAGATGGGTTTGATGAGGAAAAATCACTACTGTCAATATTTCTTACAAATCCATACGTAAGCCAATCATTTCATACATCATTAATTAAAATTTGCTTAAAATTGCTATGAAGTCCCCTATCGCTTAGCGTTTTGGTTAATTTATGATCATTAGAAGGGATCAATAAAATTCAAACAGCAAAAAACATTTTTATGATTACAAATATTTAAAAAAAATTGATGTATCCAATCACACATATATGATCCGTCTCACTTATTTTAGAATGATGGAGAATCTTAAAGAATTATAAATTTTTAAATGTTCATTATGATCTTGAAAATCTAAGATATACAAGCCTGAGTTTGTCAGTAGCGCGTGTGATCATTTTATCGAGCGACCCCCTTGGTCTCTTGGTTTCTTGCTCTCAGGACAGTGCCAGCGCCGGACGTGCGCACTGACTGATTTAATAAAATCAACATACCAGACGACAATGGCGGCCATTAAAATGGCAATCCATTTGAATCTGCGACGTATATAATTAAGTAAAAACATGTTCAATGCTCATAATATAGTAAATCATTGCAAATTGACTATAATATTCTTTTTTTAAATTCGATTCCGAGTATATGTTATATAAAGCAGGATTTAATAATTTCCACAATATGCAATAACTGAATCATTCGCGTTGTCATAAATATTTAGTAGTGGCGAATACATAACCGTTTTCCTTTAGTCGAAGTTAATATCAGCCTATAGACATCATTTTCATTTTCACCCTGCGGCTGCGATACGTATTCAAATAGTCAGGTCAGAATACACGAGTAACACAGAGTTCCACATACTTTATTTTACGTGCACTTTTAATTCAAAGTTAACTGTAATCCTATCTAATATTATAAATAAAAAATTAATGTACTTACTTAGGGAAGTATTTTAACTAATTTAAAAAGGGACTTTTATTTATAAATTTCTGTTTTCGTTTATAAATTTAATTAATTTAGGAAACTTAATGTTGTTTTAGTGCAATTTTTAATTTAAGTGTTTTGATAAGATAAAACTGGTTTTGTTTTTCTTAGGTTTATATGGATTTCTATCATTCAGCTTTAAGCTTATATAAGCTGGGATTTAATACAATATGGAATTTTATTCAAGCGCTTCTCGCAAGCGCCATAATGTTGTTTACGTAACTTTTGATTGCTTTTTGGGCTAAGTTTGTTTATGTTTTGATTGAAGTACAATAAAGTTTTTAAGGAGTGCGTGGTCTCTGCCAAACGGGCTTGCACAACGATCTACCACCAAGTTAATATCATTATCGTTTATCATAACGTTTCAAGTTTTCTCGTTTTGATGTTTTTATTTATACATATTATACTAGCAACCCATTCCGACTTATCTAGATATTATTTTCAATTACATTGTCTTATTGTTTTAAATATTTTAATATGCATTTCACAATCATTTTTTATGGAGAAAGGTTTGTTTGTTTTTATCTTTAGCCATCAGACTACAACAGACTAGAATATAACCGTATACTATCATTACGCTATCGTGAATTTTTCTGTAGATTTTTGTGAACTACAAATCGCTCGTACAAAGTTTTAGTACCAATTGAGTACCAATATTTTTCGTTAGTAAGAACGTCTAAGTTAGCCAGATATACGGCTTTTGATTTCTCCTTTAGTATATTGGTCACCTCGAGGTCCTGAGTTCTAATCTCGGCTTGGAACAGTAGAGACTATTGATCTTTTTAGTTAACAACTTGGATTTAGAAATTGCAGTCATATAACCTTTCCCATTTTCTTAAGCACGTAAAGCCGTTGCTCCTGCACCTGTTCTCTTCGAAATAATGATCCCATTGGACTGATGAGTGGGAAATAGAGATTGCACCTATGTTTGCTCTATAATACGTTTTTTTTAAATTATACGTTTCATGATATTTGACCCTTATTAGTTCGTATATTAACATATATTTTTATCACGAAAAGAATTAGAAGAATAATTCATATTTTTTTTCGACATTCTCATAAATATTTATATATACTTACTGGTGGTAGAGGTTTGTGCAATCTCGTTGGGTAGGTACCACCCACTCATCAGATATTTTACCGCGAAACAGCAGTACTTGATATTGTTGTGTTCTGATTTGAAGGGTGAGTAAGCCAGTGCAATTATACCGTCTAATATATATTTAGCAGATTATATTTTGCAACTACTCGTGTAAACGAAGCCGTGAAATATGTTTGTTGTTTCGTTTAAATTTATTACAAACTTGCGAGGATCTTTATATACATCATTCTGGATTTTCATTATACTCGTTTATGAAATTGGTAATTTATTTTATTTAAAATATTATGGGTTCATGCAATGCTTAAAGCAACTATGCAACTTAAAAAAATATTTTTAAAATAACAATATTATTAGCTAATATTCTTTATAAAAACATATTTTTATTAAAGTAGTCTCATACCATTATTTTATATTTTTAACTTCTTCATAATGCTTTTATCTTTAAGAGTAGGAGTATCCTTTTCATATATATGTATATGCCGCGGATTCAAATGTTCATTCTTCAAACAATATTTAATCAATCAATGACGAACATAATATATATATAGTAACAGCCTGTAAATGTCCCACTGCTGGGCTAAGGCCTCCTCTCCCTATTTGAGGAGAAGGTTTGGAGCTTATTCCACCACGCTGCTCCAATGCGGGTTGGTGGAATACACATGTGGCAGAATTTCGATGAAATTAGACACATGCAGGTTTCCTCACGATGTTTTCCTTCACCGAAAAGCACGAGATGAATTATAAACAGAAATTAAGCACATGAAAATTCAGAGGTGCTTGCCCGGGTTTGAACCCACGTTCATCGGTTTGCTTTTATCTTTAAGAGTAGGAGTATCCTTTTCATATATATGTATATGCCGCGGATTCAAATGTTCATTCTTCAACAAAGCGTAACAGCTTTCAGTTTAAATAAAACATTTTATCAATCAATGACGAACATAAGTCTTTTTATAAACACAGGATTATGTTTAACAAAACAACAGAATTCTCGTTTTAAAACAATGGTCGTTCAATTCTAGACAGTGATTTAATTCAAATTACTAATCAGCACACCAAATCTATACATGTAATAAATCTGCAACCGTTCGTCGGTTGTACATGTAAGACATATGAGTAAACGAACGATAGAACCCAAAACAATGATTGCTAGAATTTTGTCCGTTTATCTGTTTGTCTGTGCGATTGTGCACGACAATCTTAGATACGACTAGAACGGATTTGAGTGCGATTTCTTACAATGTATTGTGGCTAATTTCACTTTGTTTCATTTCAATTGATTTATAAATAATAAAGCTATGTCAATTTAAAGTCACGTCGAACATTTATTCGATGCGATTGCTATAGAATAACTCCAAACTCATTCTTCCAATGCAAATTGAACTCAGATCTATACGATCAATCATATTAAATAGAGTTCAGCTTATTCTGGTATTGATTGGTTAACTCGCACATGCGTAGATGTAATAATAACAATAATTTATTTAAACACACAAACATAAAACATAAGTTGACATATGGATTACAGATTGTTAAGCTTATGTACTAAGGCATACCATTATAATTTTGGTTTTGCTATATGTCTACCTTATAAGGTTAACTATAACCTTTTGTCATCATCATCGACCCTTCGTCATCCACTGTTGGACATAGGCCTCTCCAATGGCACGCCACTGAGCTCCATCTTCAGCTCTCAATTTCCATCCACTACCAGCCACTTTGTGTATATTGTTACTCCACCTAGCCGGTGGGCGTTCCACGCTACGTTTGCTAAGGCACGGTCTCCACTCCAGAACACATCTACTGCAACGGTTCTCGGTTCTACGACATATGTGTCCAGCCCACTGCCACTTCAGCTTACTAATACTTTGGGCCACGTCGACAACCTTGGCTCTTTGTCGGATCACCACATTTGGGATTCGATCTTTCAAAGAAACTTCGAGTATAGCCTTCTGAACAGCTCGCTGAGCGACCTTAAAATGGTAGACCAAACGCACTGTCAGAGTCTACGTCTTGGTTCTGTAAGTCATAACCGGTAAGACGCACTTGTTGAAGACTTTAGTCTTCAAGTATTGCGGTATTTGTCACGAAAAGACTCGACCAAGTTTTCTATACGCTGCCCAGCCCAGCTGTATTCTTCTACGTGCTCGCTTCTCAGTTCTCGGATTCAAATGGATTGCCATTTTAATGGCCGCCATTGTCGTCCAATATGTTGATTTTATTAAATCAGTCATTGCGCACTTCCGGCACTGGCGCTGTCCTGAGAGCAAGAGGCCATGAGACCAAGGGGTTCGCTCGACAAAATGATCACACGCGCTACTGACATACTCCTTTATATTTCCATCAGTCGGCTACGTAATAAAATAAGCACCCGTCTTATATTTTTCACACTTGACGTCTGACAACCGACCAACCTACATGACATACATCATGTTGTGTGGTGTTGCTATTCTAATAAGTGACATCGTATACCCGCTTAAATTTATTATCTCTGAAATATATATAGCTTTTTAATGAGTGTAACTGTTATGCATAAATTTTATATTTATGTGGTTTATAGATTTAAATAAACCACATAAATAGGTATATAGTCATGAATTGCATGCATGGCGATGAAATTCTGCCGCATGTTTATAAAATATATCCACCAGTGTTGGAGTAGCTGGTGGAATGAGCTTCAAGGGACAGGCCTTGCCCTGCGGTGGAACATTTACAGACGGTTAATTAAATTTGCTGTGTATACATATTGATACATAATACTTTGACGTAGGCTTAAAAATATATTTTCTAATTCTAGAGGTATTTGTAATTTTAAATTGAAAACAAACACTTGTTAAAAATCTACCCACGCTGAATACTATTTTATTTATAAATATTATTTATTTACATTTACTACCAGTGGAATCTGTTATAGAATTCTTTTAAAACATGCTTTCAAAAGTATCCAAAATGTCACTGCAAGTCGCAAGAGAGTGCACTTTACAAATACAAAACGTTTGAGGTTACGTTAGTCTACACAATAAGCAAAACCATACTTGCATTTGTGGGATGCGGTTTTATTTTCTTTTGCAGCAAAATGCATATTAGGCAAATTTGCATTTTTCGTGAATGTTGACGTTCTGCTTTTGTGTTCCGTTGTAAGATATATACTGTCATGGAACAGAAACAAATACAATCATCGTTAGGTAGTATGTCTGACAGTAAACAAGTAATTCCGTCCGTAAGCGTAAGCTCCGTCAGCTTTTAAGTATTGTTTTTGTACTGAAGTGTAATTTGGTGATTACATCAATACGGTTAGTAATTGGTTGGTTTTAGTAAGTATTAATATTAATTACCCACAAAAGAAGATAATATTAATAATATAAATAAGTGACAGTATCTGTAAATGCCCACCTCTGGGAAAAGGTCACATTTCTTTGTTGAGGAGATGATTTGTATTTTATTACACCACACTGCTCCAATGTGGTTAACCATACATTTCATCAGGTGCAGGTTAGATAAAATTGTTAAGTTTTATTATTATTTAATTGTGTACTTTAACAGGGACAGTGAGAAGAGTGTTACATGGTTAATCAGAAAAATAATGCAAGTTTAGTACATCTCAAAAGTGCCACACAACTTGCTTTTATAACTCTCCTGACATTGCGATCGATTTCCAATCCATTGTCGCAATTCCGAACCAAATTATACTATCCATTGCCAAACCAATATTGGATAAAGTTGTAATAAGAAATCTTTATAGAATATTTTTTATTTAGTATCTTGAGGATGAGAATTTTTAATTTTATATTAAAACTTGTTTTTATAAAACATACCAAAAAATCTTGTATAAAAACCAGTCTACTTGTATTTTTTTAATTATATAATTGATGTGTAGGAAAGGCTTTATTGGATATAATTAAATATTATTTTGGTATTATGTTTAATGTATAAAAATACTGTATAAAGAAGTGGTAAAACTTGGGAAAATTTAATTGAAAATTGAAGCCTATTAAATAAGGTTTTTTTTTAATTTAGTTTTACACTTTATTGTTTATAATAATGATAAGAATAATTATGATTATATTATGACAAAATGATTACTAGTATCAATTGTCACACTAAATGCGTGAGCGAATGTGTTTGAATGTGTGTGTAAGTGTGTTTCATTCGTGTCGTGTATCTAAAACATTAACTGACTTTAAAGTCGGATCGAACAAAACTGGTTTAGACCAGTTTATCTATACTTATTATAAATAATTGAAATTTGTTTGTTTCTAGGGGTAATCTCTCTAACTGGACCTAGTGTAGTCATTTTTAAAACAACAGCTGGTGCAATTATCGAGCTCTTGACTACTTTCTGAATGTTTTCAGCAACGTAGCATCACAGTAACTACATTCATAACATTACTATGTAACTCTAGACCTTGCAACAAACATTGTTTAAACACGCAAAGTACGCGTTAAGTACACTTGTTAGTACTGTTAGTTTCTGACTCTGCGAAGTCAATACAATTCTGGGTAAAGCTACTTCTATAAAATAAGGCTTATAACCTTGCCAAATAAAAAAGTTTAAAATTCATTTTCAAAAATTTTATAATACATGATAAAGTATTTAATAAATTATAAAATTAAAAAAGTGTGAAGTTGGTATTCATTGACTTTCATGCAGGATATAATAATTTTATGGTATTTAATATGATTTCTTTCGTGCAAAAAACTTCCGTTGTCTCGCAGATTTTTCATAGTAAAATATATATTCTCAATCTTGTAAAGAAATTTTCGATTGAAAAGGGTTTGAAAGAGTCCACTTGAATTAAGTATAGTTTGATTCTGACGTTAAATATTTTTCCTATAATAGATAGATACGCTATCCTTTAGTAATATATAAATATTGCATATTTTTAGGTATAATTTTATTACATAAACAAAGTCGCAGAAAAACCTAGTCAAAGTAGAATGACCAAAAATGTACCTTGGTCCAAATGTCCACCACTAACGAGACCTATGTAATAAAATAGTCTACTAAATAGTGAGTCATTATAACCAGACCGCAACAAAAAAATATGCAGTCAGTAAAAAGTTATAACCGAATGAAAAGTCATGTTCTTTTTTACCTTTTTAAGGAAAACGTATCGTTACTATAATTCTGTCCATCGCACACTTTGAACTAAACTACGCTGAAATAGATTTTGATAAAAAGCTCGGAAGGAAGAAAACACAACGCGTGTTTCAACTAGTACCAGATACCAGGGTACCTGCTATTACTCTAGGTACTCAGGTAAAAACTGATTGTGTTAGTGCTCTAGCCCATTATTTGCTATGCGTGAAAGGGATAAAAATAGTGTTATTTTTAATTTGCACGGGATTATCGATGAATCATCATTAGCGCCGCATAAAGAGTAGCTACCTGCGCACAATTAAAATGGATTAAAATAAATAGTGAAGCAAAAAAAAATTAAACTATTATTATTTTTTATAACTTTTTACTGACAGCCTATTTTTTTTTGTTTCATAGTGAAAGTACATACATATATCTATATATATTTTTTATATCTATCATAATTATTATTAACTGCTTAATTTCAATAATAGCTTTAAAGAAATAATTATATATATAGGTAATCAAAAGTTATGTAAATAATGTGTCTACAATTTCTCCGTTCTTAAATATATACATATATATAATAACAAACTAAACGAAGGAAGACATTGTAGACAGAAATCATTATGTACTTTAGCTAAAAAAAAAAGGTATTTTTACCTCATACTTAAATTATTTTTAGTTCTTGTTTTTCTTGTATTTAATGGATAATGAGATAGATCAAATAACGGTATTTTTACGGTATTTTAACTTAAGACTGTTTGTTTGTAAATAAGTCACATCTAAAATTAATTAAAAATAAACTGCATTTTTCTGAATGACGAGTTAAATACATAAACCCAATTCTATTCTATTATAATCTATTATAGAACATTGTAAAGTGTGGTTTGTCATAAATCTGCGTAAAGTTTTTCTGCACTAAAATTTAAGTTTCTTTCTGATTTGCAAAATAAATCATTGTCAGAGAATCAAGAGAATATAGCGCCTCTCTTACTTTTATCTTATCCTAAAAACGAAAATAGTCATGTTAATTTTGTCTTGTCCAGTTAGAAAAAAAAACTAGATGCGGATCAAAGGCAAGATGTTAATAATGGAAATGTGAAACGATTGGATTTCAATTAAAAAGTTAACTTTATTGGAAATACATATTTGTATGTTTTTTTTTTTTTTTTATAGAATATGAAGGCGGACGAGCATATGGGCCACCTGATGGTAAGTGGTCACCAACGCTCTTAGACATTGGCATTGTAAGAAATGTCAACCATCGCTTACATATCCAATGCGCCACCAACCTTGGGAACTAAGATGTTGGAAATAATGAAAGTTTCGACAGGTCGATTGAATGAAATTCATAGCTTATGTATAGATTTGTGACTTCACGTGAACAACGATTGCTTGATTTCAAGAACAATTATTTCAACAAATATTTGTCTTGGTATGATAATATAGTTATGTTCAAGACAACGAACCCTTTAAAATCATAGTTCACATACACCTTTTCCTATTTTCCATTCATTACCAAAAACCGACATTTCTTTGCTTAAAATTTTAAAACTCTAGGTTTCTTACTTAAGCTAACATATGTTACTAAAATTACTTAGTTTTCCTAAAAGTCGACATTCATCCTAGAATATGTATATTAAATATAACATTCATAAAAAAATGTAGATGTTCTATGCTGTAAAATCAGATTAAGTAAAGCTTTTGGATTATATGAAAATAAAAGTAAAATTAGATAAAGTAGTCTCGTGAGGCTTTGTCGGTTTGAAGGCCCCGTGTTTCCAGCAATGCTATCCATCATTTAATTAAATTACCGACTTTTCTCCCCATAATTAACGGGAAAAATGTAAAAAAAATCCCTTACAAACTCCGAGATGATTAGACGGTAATCTATATTTCAAAAGGATTATAATTTATTCGTTTTATGAGTATTTTGTAATGAAAAAGTACGAAGAATTTAATTTTAGATTTGTATATTAAATATAATAACCAAGTTTTTATATTCATCATGAATGGATTGACGTCCGAAATTTGTGTTATATTCCAATAAATCTGCTTTTTTTTTCTTTTTTTTTATCTATATTATTTGATAAATATTGAAAAGAGGGCAAAAATTGTATATTTGCTACCACGTAACAAGAAGCAATTTGTGTCTCAGTCTTTGCCTTTTAAATCTGAAATAAAACCCCAACGCAAGCGACGAAATGTAATTATTTACATAACTTTTGATTACCTTCTTGTTTAGTTTGTTGACTTTCCTTGGGTTCAAAATAGAATTATATTGAAACTTTTTACATTAAAGACTCGAAGGTTTGAAAAGGTTTTTGAAGTGTTGTTTTATGAAATTATTTTCTATTAGTTCTTTAAGCTCGTTTGGAAACTCAAATCATTTTGAAGATAATCCATAACTTTTCATTTACTAGTCCGCTTTTGTAATGTTTGATCCGATTGTATTGTTATTAAATATTAATAATGAGGTGACATAATTTTCTATTTAATTTAAAATCTAAAATAAAAGTACTACCATTTTCTTGTATGAATAAAAAAAGAGTTTCGAAAATGTCATAAAGCCACCATTTATAGAGCTGTATATGTAATTCTTATTTTAAATTATTTCTTGATTACACATCATGTAATAATCACTTCCCTTGTATAATTCTGGCTCGAGGCTGTGTAACAATCTGGCAAAATGGACGATTCAATTTCCTCTTGATAGCTAATTTATTTCCCCTCCAAGATGTGCTCATTGAAATGCATAATTTACTATAAATTTTAATATTTGAGCCCCTTGAATATTTTTGTCATATCTATTGCTCAATTTTGTTTAAAAACCGTTCAAGAAATTATTTCGAAAATATATTTTAAGATATATGAAAAGGATGTATATAATAATATATAATGAAACCTTATAGATAACTGATTGCAATTTTAATAAAGATATCAGTTTATATTGTGATAGATATAGTCGTAAAAGTTATGATTCTAGGCTATAAGTAGCGCTTAACTGATATTATAAAGACGAAGGACATGCACCAGAAGAAATTGAAATTGACAAATGTCCTCAGGGGCTTACTTCCCCTAAGTTGGACGATCACCAAAAAACTTTTTCAACTACATTTTGTTGTTTCACGGCTCCTTGAGTTTTCATAATTGAGACATTTGGAATATCTTCCGTATATTTTAATTTTTATTATATTGTTGAAAAATATATTTTTTTATTAACTACTCGAAGCCATTCATCCCATCCCATATATATATATATGGCAGCCTTTTGCCGTCCACTGCTGGAAGAAAGCCTCCCCCATAGAAAGCCAACCATAATTCCCGATCTTGGGCAGTCTGCATCCATCCCGAACCTGCCACCTTTTTTAAATCGTCGGCCCATCTTGTCACAGGGCGTCCTACACTACGTTTGCCTAAGCGTGGTCTCCACTCCAACACGTGTCGGCTCCATCGGCCATCAATGCGCCTGGTGACATGACCAGCCCACTTCCACTTCAGCGAGCTAATTCTAAGCGCGATATCGGTGACTTTAGTTCTCTGGCGAATGTTCTCATTTCGGATTCTATCTGCCAGAGAAACCCCAAGCATCGCACGTTCCATTGCTCGCTGAGCGACCCTAAATTTGTGGACCAGTCCTACGGTAAGTGTCCACGTTTCGGCACCGTAAGTCATTATAGGTAGGACGCACTGATTGAAGACCCTGGTCTTAAGCGACTGTGGGATCGACGATTCAAAAATATGAGGTAACCTCCCGAATGCCGCCTAGCGCAAACGTATTCTTCTTTAGCCTTATTCTCAAAGTTGTGCCGGCCAAGTTGTATAGTTTGGTCCAGGTAGATATATTCCTGCACAACTTCAAGTGGAGAGCCATTTACGACCACTGGTCTCGGGGATACATGACGGTTTGCCATAATTTTGGTCTTTTCAATGTTCATCCCGAGACCTACTTGTCTTGAAGGTTTATATAGTAATACATAATGTAGCCTAAACCTTTTATTAAAATAATTAACGGAATTACTATTATTTCTATTTATCCTTTCAGCTTGCGAAACCCTGTATTATGATTTGGAAAAATTATAGCCCAAGGAGTCTGGATTGACCTGCGACTATTACATTGCTAGGCAACCAGTAAACTATAGTGCTATTGACACTTGGTTTTTCAGTTAATCGCTTTCAGAGAGACATACATATGCGGCTGAGAGACTTTGCATTATATTAATACGTAGTGATCGTGGTTATTAGTTCAGTTTATATCGTGATTATATGAACTAATTTTATATTTATCATATTGACTATTTGTTGTTCGTGGATAATATAGAGAAAACTTTTGGTCGGCTATTAATAAAAATTTAATTTATAACTTTAAAATGTCTAAACTTGTAATTTAGTGCTTGAGTAGAACTGTTTGTCTACTGCTATTTATATATTGACCTTAATTAAATTTAATATGACATTCATTATAATCTTTCACTTTTGAACAAACCAAGCCATTAACAGACCAAAATGATTTGAAATTGAATATTAATTTCGCTTAAATATACTAATTTATATTCCGTAGTGTGGTAGTGCGGCGGTAGCTTAAATTTAATTTATTCTTGTAAAATGATGATGAAAGTGTTCGCAAGAGCCTAATTGAATAAAGTATACTTTGATTTGATTTGAGAACAATGAATTGTTTTTGTTATAACAACATGGTTCGTTAAAACTTTCAATGGATACGAGTATGAGTTTTATGTGTCACAGTAATCAAGAAATTAACAGAGTGCTATTTAGTTCCGAATGCGTCATGTTGTGCGTGATGACAATGCCATTTAAGTGACACTTGCCGACTAATATTTTCTATTTTAAACAGTGGTAATAAAATAATGCCGGCGGTTGCTTTAATTCTAATGAACAAGCGTTCTGGTACTGGTGGTAGAGCTTTGTACAAGCTCGTCTGAGTAGGTACCACCCACTCATCAGATATTCTACCGCAAAACAACAGTACTTGGTATTTGTTGTGTTCCGGTTTGAAGGGTGAGTGAGCCAGTGTTATTACAGGCACAAGGGACATAACATCTTAGTTCCCAAGGTTGGTGGCGCATTGGTGATGTTAGCGATGATTAATACTTGATGATGGCGACTTACCATCAGGTGGCCCATATGCTCGTCCGCCTTCCTATTCTATAAAAAAAAAGATCTAAATGTGGTAAAATATTTTGTTTTTGTTTTTGGAAGTGACTCCCTACTAACCGAAGTAAAATACGTTGAAATACGTGAAAGACGTCTTATGATATAATAATGTCCCATTCACTGAATACCAATACTATATCCAAAGAATAGCCAACTGTTACTTGCATGTTGATTTATATATTTCATTAGACAGACATCATTTGCTGAATTAAATTATATCATACAAAAATACGAAAATAATATAAAAAAATGCGCACCAGATAAGACAATAAATAAAGAGCGAGTATGACATTTGAATAATATAAGTGACAACTGACAAGTAACAATAGTTGCCAGTTTGAACTTCGACGAATTTATGCCTACTGGAAGGTTGCCAGTATATATTAATAATAATTAATTTCATTGTTTAACTTATATGTCTGTACAGTTGAGCACAAAAATGGTCTTGTCATTTTGTTTTTACTTAATAGCAATTAAAAATTGAAAAAAAAACATTTCATTGCTATGAAACTGTGTTTTTCTTTTGGAAAAAGAATTTGTTTATAAATTATAGTACATCATATCAATATTTATTAAAATTTATTAAATATTCATTTGTCTATTCAAAAGGACTCTATTTTATTAGGAAAATCACTGAATTAATAAGAAGTAGTTAGTAGTAAAATTGCTTTACAAAGGGTTGTTCTATTAACGAGAAGGGTTCGAAGCTTAATCAGTCAAGCAACCCTATTGCTAATTGAAGGATAACATATCTCGACAATTCAACAGACTAATTCAACAATTATTCTATTTTTCTTATCCGCAATCGGAAATGTACAAAAGTTTGCTTCGAAACACCTATTTATATTGACCGTGGCTCTTCGACATTATAAAGCTTATGCGGTTTAATGCAAAGACTTGTAGATGCTATAAGCTTTTCTAATGTATAGTCGGAAATATAAATTTTTCAGCAAAGTCCACCACAATATTGGTTACTTAGTACGTTAAAGTGTGCAGCGCGTTAAACAAAGTAGGTACATATTTATGTAAATTTGTTATATTAAATTTACATAAGAACCTGCTTGGTATATTATACGCGAAGCACCTACTATTCAGCGTACGCGCGAGGCACTTTATATACAGTTTTCCTAATGTTTAGAGAATAAACTAAAATACTTTGGAATTTACGGAAGGTATAAATTTAACACGTGGTAACCATTATTATAACATTATAATACGTAGAATGTTTGTGAAAACAAAATGGCTAAATAAAGTAGCAACAACAAACAATGCCTAAATTATTTGCATAAGAGAAATTGAAGCGTATGTCTGTGATTTTAAAACAACTTTGAGGGGTGGCTGAGCCAGTGTAACTACAGGCTCGATAGATTTAACATCTGGGTTCTAAGATAGAAGAATGTATAAAAGGTGTTTTTTACTAATAATAGAAACATTACACGAGAATATTTATTAAGGATTGAGGTTACAGAAATTCGCAACCATAATTTACTTACCTTTATTAATTTGTGGACGTTGCAGTGCTTATACAGCGCTGTATAAAATAGGATTCGGCAGATTTTTACATTTGCTGCATGACTCTCTTGGGGAATGCAGGCGGGTTGGTCGGCTGGCGAGCACGGGTGATTGAAGCGATTAAATGCTCGGTGGTATTGATAGATGCATTTAACAAAAAATCTTTTAGTCGGCCTTTACGAATCCTAAGGGATATGATGTCTGTTATATTCTAACCACAGGGTATAAGGGTCAGCCATGTGCTTCGACTTTGTTTGGAAGAAGTGTTGAAGTTAAGTTAAGCAGTTTAACGTGCAACTATCGCAAAAGTATCATGATTAATTGAAAAAAAGGTTTTATTTGAATTGTGTGTAAATAAGAAATTAAAAAAAAATACCAGTAAAAAGTTTACACTATAATATAAATTGTATATAAAATACACGAATACACATACATATTCTAAAACAGAAAGCGGAAAGAGTAAACACGAATCTTAGAGTAAGGTTGAGAGTCAAATTGAATAAGATATAAAGTTATTACAAATTAAAGCAAAAAAAAAAAATAAGGTCATAGAAATAATGGAATAAAATGAATTGATTGATGACATGAATTCATTAATGAAATAAGAAAGACTACAACGATACCATTACTTCTAGAATGTTAGTCCAATTACGGGGATTAGAACGAGATAAACTGTTTCCTCAGGATTTAACGCTAGTAAAAATTGATTCGGGCTAGGCTGAAGTTGATAAAAAAAAATAGTACATTTGATTTTGATGCTTCCTCGTCGATCTAGACTGTCTTCTTTACAAGATTGCAGAATTCAAGGTTCTGTATTCTACTATACTGGGCTGGATTGTGAGGATTAACGTCAAATTTACACACACACACACACTTGTACACTGTAATATGTCCAGCGCAGTTGACTAAATTCCTTTGAGTAGTGATGTGCAGGATATCAACATCATATAAATTTACTGCTTAAAATTAATGTTAAATGCTAATCGATAACTATCACACTTTGCTTTGTAAAGGAGTTTACTGTTATGTATGAGGTGTTTCCAAAGGCGCAGGAGATTTTAATACTGAGCTAATAGAGGATTGAATATTAATATGTCTAAGTTTCAGAGAACTTGTTAAGCGTATTACTGCATCTAGTTTAGATCCATATGAATAAATATGATCATGGTGGTAACATTGAATAAATATTTATTTTTAATAAAATAATAATATACACAATAATAAAACCACAATTGTTGCCGAACCAAAAATTTCTATTATTATTAAAAAAAAAAAAAAAAATTTAATTCAGTATAGTCAATAGATAGAATAATTTAAAAAGTTTATTAAAAATAACAGAAATCTAACCGCAGTTTTATTGTACTTGTATATTTACTATAAAAACTTATTTTTTATGTCATTACAACAACTTAATAATGCATTTCTATTTACACAATTATAAGTCTATGAAATACAATAAATAGTTAAAAACAATTAATTCTACTAGTAATATAGTTATTTATTATAATAATGGAATAATAAATTAATAACACAAAATCTTTAGGTCAATCGAAGAGCGGAATTGCAAGCGAAAGTTAGTATTACTTTTTGCTCTTATTACTGCTGTAATTGTAAGTACAAGCCGCCATTTTAGATTTTGCATCTATTCGTACATTATTTTTACAAGGTTCTATTTAATTTGAAATCAGTTCCAAGCAACTAATTCAGCTGAAACTTTTTAGAGACATTCTATATTTATATATTTTTTAGAAACATTCTATATATTCTTTCTATATATTAGGTTATAGATCTGGTGGTAACGCAATATTAAATTCTAGACTAGTATTCTAAATTTCATTTATTTTATTAGAAGAAATTAAATAATAATATAAGAATTAAATACTCTTAACTTATTACAGCTTACTAGATTTAAGAGACCGGTTTATATTTTATAGGGATTCCTTAAGTCGTCTCTTTTAGAAAGTCAGGCTAGTTTCTGAAATCCCTTTTTTATCAAGTTAAACAAGCTCATTGAGTAGAGATAGTACGTTAGTTAGAACGCGTGAACCTTAATCGAATTCGAACCCGGTCAAGCACCACTCATTTTTAATAAGCTTAATTTTAAAGAACGAAATTTTTAAAATCAATGTTTTTCCAACAACCGGCTATTCAGTAATGTTGTTCGTGTTGAAATAAGCTACTAACATATTTACTATTACTAATCAAGCTTTTTACTTGTGAAACTATTTCGCTCTAAAAGAAGTCGTTTACAATTCTATACTAAGTTTTAGACATAAATAAAAGCTGGACGTTGTCTAGATAAGACAGCTGTTTTAGTGATAAGACTCCTTTTTGTCCATTATTTTCCTTGTCAATATTCGGTCCTAAAACTTCATTGATTTTATTTCATTGAATTTATTTTATTTATATTCTTCTAAGTACCTTCAAAACTTAATTGTCATTATGTCTTGCGTTACAATAACTTACGGGTTGTCAATTGAAATGATTTTTTTATGGTAGGCAAGCCCGTCTGCGTAGGTACCATCGTCTCATCACTTATTCTATCGCCAAACAGCAATATTTAGTATAGTTGTGTTCCGGTTTAAAGGGCGAGTGAAGCAGAGAAACTTCAGGCACCAGGGACATGACAATTTTGTTTTAAAACAAATTGGAAGGCTTAAAAATTTTAGCGATGCTTAATAAAGATGAGAAGAATTAGCCGTGGATAAACAGTGTGCTATCCATGTCTTTGTTGTACCATCCTATAGATTTATAGTTTGTTTTTCGTGTGTCTGCATATTTTCATTTCCAAGTAGTATCGAAAAATGTGGTTTGCAAATTATTATTATTATTTTGTTATATTGGGATTCTGGATTCCTAGGCTAGTCTGATGGATGGATGGTGTTCGGCCAGCCTGCTTATGATGGTGTAGTATTATTAGTTTATAGTCGAGAATCTCTTTTGTAGTTGATGTTTGTGCCAGCAATCAACCAAACCAGTTTCCCCGCCGTGTTGTCATTGTCACCCATTTTCGCTTCGCTTGATTTTATTTTAGAAGTTTACATTTTGTTGTATTCAAGAAGCAAATTTTTTCTTGAGCTATGTTAATGTTTTTTTCTCTTTTTTCCAAAATTGTATCCTACAGCCAACGGACCCCATGCGACTAATAGTCTTTGTATTTTGATGTAACTAGATAATTGTTAAATATATCTATTATATAATTAAGGATAATTTTGAATAAAATTCAGAGAAACATTTAGTGATAACATTTGTGATCTTCCTTTATTTCAACATTTAAATAAATAGAATAAATAATTAATATAAATAGTCAACAATTATTTATGCGATTGATTAATCACAACCAAATTTTTAGTGTTACTTTACTGCCCAAAGCTCGACAAAGCGCATATCTCAAGAGCAAGCACGCGGAATAATATGTACTCAAATGAACTGAGCGTCTATACTGCGGTTGATTGGATGTAATTTAATGGATTTCATGTTTAAACAAAGCTTCAATGCTAAATTACATGAAATGCTTTATTGAATTTTTACATCTGATTAATTTTTTTTTTATTTGAAAAGCTTTATTAATAGATACCTGGATAAATATGCTATATACATATTTAAATTATCAAAATGAAGAGGTTCCTCTTAAAGTAAAAAATCATCGTTGTTAAGCAATGTTACATGTTACATGATAATTGTTTTTCTGTATAAATGAATGGGTAAATAAATGGTAAATGTTTTCACATTTTCTTGCAGTAATATGATTAAAATTTCGTTTATTTGGCTATTATGAACATTTTTTATATTTAACAAAATGAATAGCAACAACGAATACATATACGCATTATTTATATGAAAGCGCAAAGCTTGTCATATGGCTGGAAACTGGGATTTCCACACCGTAAAGTGAGCACCAATAAGCTATTGAAGGTTTTTGAGTATTGAAATTTTTAAACTTGTTTTGTACCTATATAGATGTAACGGTTATACATTATTATTCAAATTGTGTATAGAATTTCCTCATTGTATCACTTCTCCAAATATCTGAGTGAAAAATAAACATAGCTGTTTAAATGACAATAAAACGGGGTATTAAATCTTTTCAATTTTGACTGAATTTTGAAAGCTTTATATAGAAAATATTGTAATACCTTTAACTTTCATTTATAACTAAGATGTTATGAGATTGAATTATCAAACTAAATTCATAAAATCTTTTGCAAGCTTTTCAAGCTTTTGCATTACTTCTTCTTCTCTTTCTTAGCCTTTATTTAATTAGATAAGTGAGAATATGTTATAAAGTTTAATAACCAAAGAGTTTATCTATATTTTGTTTTGAAATGACGTTGATATGAAATGGAAAAAAGTATTTTTATCAAAATCTATTGAATCTCAACATATTTTAGTGCTATTCCACGGAACATTTCGTCCTTCACATAAAATAAAATTATATTAGCGTCAGTGAGGGATGAATAGATTTTCATTTCAATATTCCTTTTTTTTCGAAAATAATAAAAATCCATCTACGGTTAAGTTTCTGTCTACCGTAATAAACTGTTTAGTTTGAAAACAGACCCATAAAATAAAGATCTGGACCCTCGATAAAAATACCTTATGTTAAGTCAAACCTTTTATCATTTTTGGCGGGTCTTTGGTTATATTAAATTCTTTGATGGGATTATGTTTTTTTACTTTCTCTTGAGATTCTTAAGTGCTTATTTAGCTTAAGCAAATATCAGTAAAGATATGCTTAAGAGTCACGTGAATTTATATGTTTATCCAATTATATGATAAATAGTTTTATATATTTATTGGATGTATTTTTTTTGTTTGAACTTTTGAGTCTTTTGGAAAGTGTCCTTGCCTTTGGTGTATATTTGATGAGTATAGTTGTTTGACGTGCCTGCACGTATTTTATTTCTAGACAGTATCATATATATTTCCGTTTATAAATTGATACAAAAATGTATTTAGCTATCATTTATTTTATTTTATGCTAACAAACTATCTGCAGATTCGTCCGCATGAATGTCGGTCAGAAAACATGTATTTTCATATTCTGTTACTCTTTTTTGCCGCTCACACTCGTTTATCATAAAATGATTCAATAGACACACGGTTTTTACTGTTTTATTATATGTATAGATATATATGAATGTAATGTATATAATATTTCCTTATTTGATATTATCAATACAATTACAAACGCTTGTAAAGCTTCCTGTGTTATATACCTTTTTTGTATTAATAATTTCAAGCTTCCATATATATACAAATAGATAAAAACTATGGACATAAATGTTTATAAAAACTCAACTTACAAAAGCAACACTGTGTAACCACGCGATTGTTATACTTTCTAGTTAAAACGCGATATGAGCTTGCCAAGGAAGCTTAAAATAACGTTTTATAGTAACCAAGTATCTCTTAGTAATATTACACAGATGGCTTTACAAACTCTTTGCGGCTTAGGTGTAATATACTGAGACACTTTGCAGTGCTAAAGGGAGGAGAGAGAGATAGAGACAGCATATTATGAGGTACTAACTTTAGTTAATTTATCTATTTTTTACCAAATTCAGGACAACTCTTACTTTACGGAAGCTTTACGATAATTTAATATTTTTATCGGTATCAAATAAAAAGATCGTTAATTTGAAGAGCTTAATTTAAAAAAAAATATACATTACATCTCTTGAATGTTAACGAATATACGAATATATATATGTCGCATTCGGTTCATTGGAATTGGCCGCAAACAACGCACAAATGTCATAGTGACGTGTAAAGAACCTAAATTTAAAAAAATGAAACAAATGTGCAGGTTGCATTTTGTATTTGCAGCACTTATCGTTCTGATCGCTTTAAAAAGGAATACAAGCCTATGAACTGTACCGTGTATTGAAAAAGTGTGAATATTATATTTCTGTTTGTTCGAGTAAAGACTGTATGTTGAAAAGATTCTCGTTCAAATCTCTGCTATTGCTCACAATGAGTAACCGTGATAATAACGATTCTCCGATATATATATGTTATAGGCAGGCAGACGAGCTAATGGAACACCTGATGGCAAGTTGTCACTACCGCTGATAGATATTGGCGATGTAAGAAATAATAACCATTCTTTTCCATCCATTTCCCACCATAGTGATATGACCATTATGCCTGTAGTTACACTGGTTCACTCACCCTTCCGACCGGAACCCAACAATACTAAGTATTGCTGTTTGGCAGTGGGTCGTGATACATCAGACGATTAGAGCTTCGTGCAACAAAGCCCTACCAACAAATGATATATCGAAATTATAGACAGATGACGAAATATGTCTATATAATTAATCGCAAATGAAATTAATTATCTCAACACACACAGTACATATTCAAATAGAACGTAATGTAATTATCATAATTACTAATTATACGAGTTAGAACTGATTGCGTATGGGGACGTCAAGATGAATTTCTATCGAAACCAGAACTTTGAAACTGCGCTTAAACTACGGCAACTGCTTAATTGCTTTGCGATTAATCCCTATGGAGCAAAAACGGCTTTCTATTGACTTTTCGAAACTTGGTAAAGATTTTAATTAATAAAATCACTTGACGTTTATTTTAATGTTAGTTATGTATACCTAATAATTATAATGATTATATGCACCTACATATATGCCTGAGAGAGAAAAACAAAGATTTGTAAAAAAATATATATACAAACCAGCATTGCGTCATTTAAAAAATAATTCATATTTTTTATGCATATTTAATTATTTAAAAAATACTTTTGGTGTTTTTAGAACAAGGACATACATAAAAAAAATTATGAAATAAATTACTTCCCGAGAAATCGTAAATTTGAATAAAAAATATTCAAATCATAATTTTTTTTATACTTTTACTACGCAAGTAAGATTTGAAATTTATAACAAGCAACCTCATCGCGAAAATATATTACATCTTAAGCGGCCGGATTGTTTGTGATTTTGAGCACGTCTCGAGTCCTGCACTTGCAACGAGTTTGTTCATTAGCCGTCGTGAATAAGTCCCCAACTTTCGCTAAGTTAATTATATCGCCGAGCGGGAATTAGCGTTCATGTCCGAAACACGACTCGCTTTCTCCTTCTTTTTCTTCTGTCTAGTCTCGAATTTGCTCCACGTTTATATTTATACAAAGTCGTCTCAAAATTTCCTTTTAATTTACACCTTTCCGTATTTTTAGCTGAATTTAAGTGTATATTTCCTGACATATTCAAAATGCCTCCTCTCCCTTTTTTTTTGAGGAGAAGGTTTGGATCTTGTTCCACCGCGCTGTTCCAGTGCGGGTTGGTGTTCCAGCGTTTCAGTGGCGGGCGTAAGAATTAATTAATAACGTATTACCAAAATGTTAAATATTAATTTGTTCAAAAAATTTATAAAGTTTTTCATTATTGATACGTAATAATGTTTTATTTATATTTATTATGAATAAATATTGCTTAATATGCTTATCGGGTCACAAAGTCGAGATGCTCATAGATGCATTCTATTATATTTTAAGCATTCCTTATAGTTTTATTAGATTAAGTCGACTTACAAAGCCCTAATAGTAAAACATATATTTTTATTATGTAAGCCGAGATGGCCCAGTGGTAAGAACATGTGAATCTTAACCGATGATCGTGGGTTCAAACCCGGGCAAGCACCACTGAATTTTCATGTGCTTAATTTGTGATTATAATTCATCTCGTGCTTTACGGTGAAGGAAAACATCGTGAGGAAACCTGCATGTGTCTAATTTCACTGAAATTCTGCCACATGTGTATTCCACCAACCCGCATTGGAGCAGCGTGGTGGAATAAGCTCCAAAACCTTCTCCTCAAAAAAGAGGAGAGGAGGCCTTTAGCCCAGCAGTGGCTATATTCACAGGCTGTTACGGTTACGGTTACGTTTTTATTATGTATCTGCCAATCGATATCGATATCTGTTTTAATAACAAAACGATTTTTGTAAGCTTTCTAAAGATCTCATTAATCGATCTCTGTTGTTACTTGTTTTAGTTTTAAAATTTGTTATTTAATAATCTTATTATAATTTTGTTACTTTTATGTTTTAATTTTATTGTATTAGTCGCTAAAATTTGATTTTTATATATTTTAGGTTTGTTTAATTTATATATTTTTTTGTTTTTACGGTAATTATTGCTTATACCTTTAAAGACGTAAACGTATCACTTCGTAAGAGTATCTGTTTTAGTTGCTAATTTAAAGTGTTTATGATAAGTTGATTGTGGAACTATCTCAATAAATAAATATATAAATAAATATAAGTTTTAAAGAAAGAATTGACTATTTGATATTAATATTATTTGTTTTCAATAAGTCTTATTAATCAAAAAACTTATTAAGATAAAATAATTTATTAATTAGATTTTCGAGATATTTCATACATACATCATATATAAGATAATTGTATAATAGGTCCTTGAATAAGTTCTCGCTGTTTCCTAAGAAATGACATTACCAGTACTACGTACATGTACAGATGGTACCACACCTGCGGGGAAGTTCTGTATGAAGTCATTAACTTCAGAATATATTGGCTCACCATAGTGTAAAAAACATTTTTTGCTTGGTTGTAAAAATGACTAGTTTTGCGCCTAATAAAGTGTATTTGCGGGGAAATTTACTGCACTATTTTTTCAAAAGAAATCTGCCACTGAAGCGTACAAAGTTCTTGTTGAGACTTACGGTGACAATGCTTTGTTGGAAACGATATGCAGAGACTGATTTTGATGCTTCAAAAATAATGATTTTGAACTTTAGGAGAAAGAATGGTTTGGTGCACCAAAACAGTTTGAAGACGAAGAATTAAAGGAATTGCTTGATAATGACCCATGTACTAGTTGAACTTCGACAATCATTACACGTAGATGAGCCAACAGTTTCGAGAGGTTTGAAAGCGTTACGAATGATCCAGAAGCAAGGATATTGGGTGCTGTATGTATTAAGCTGAGAGATGTCGAACGGCGTTTTCTTTCGTGTGAAGCAGTAGCTTCAACGGCAGAAAACAAAAGATTTTTTGCACTGTATCGTGACTAGTGATGAAAAGTGGATGCAATAATCCAAAGTGTAGAAAATCCTGCCCCCACCCGCTGTATTCACCGAACATAACTTCTTCCGATTATCACTTATTTTCTTCGATGGCACATGTGCCAGACCATGGTCTGGCTGAGCAGCGCTTCCATTCTTGTGAAGATACCAAGAAATGGGTCGATTCTTGGATAGCCTCAAAAGACGTATCATTTTTCCGACATGGAATTCATATACCGGCAGAAAGATGGAAGAAAATAGTCTCTAGTGATGGACAATGCTTTCAATAAATATATATATTTAACTTTTATTATAAATAAATCGTTTATTTTGTCAAAAAACAGCGAGAACTTATTTAAGGTCCTAATATAAAAATATATATAAATTATTTAATTAAATGAGTTTCAAATTAATGTGAAAACTGTTTTGTCAATTTTCAAAGTAATTTAAATCATAGAGAATCACCAAGAAATTAATATATTACCTACAGCTTTAGTATATATTTTCTAAGTCATATTATAAACCGCATCCATGTTTTGTTTTTTTTTTTCTTTGTGGAGTACAATAAAATGTAAAATAATAAATAATAAGCACACGAATTTATTATTGAGTTCAAAACCCGTGATAATCAGTTATGATTTACCACTGGACCTCAGCGGCTTTTGTGTTGAAAAATTTACAAGAACTGAGCTGTATTAATGTTTTAAAACAGTTACTTTATGTAGGAATATAATTTACAAGCCTACTAAAAACTACTATACTATTTAAATAACTAATTACACAATATATTTTCGCTAATATGGATATAAATGAAAACAGCATTCAATTTAGGTATTTATATCAACCGCAGAATCCGTCACGACCACAGATTGTCGTCTCAAATAAACAATTGCATTCTGATCTATACCACCATCTGCCACATGAACTTGGATCTAGTAAATATGTGTAATTATCGCATTGTCAACTACAAATCCTCAGCAATTGATAGAATTCAATTATTGTTACATATCAGAATTTCTCGGCATCACCGCAGATATTATGCGGTCACTAATTATACTAACTTTGTGCATAACACCGGGACGAATGTAATCAAACGACACAATCCAATAATTTACGAATGGTTAAATGATACTAAATGCTTTACTGTGTTAATACTAAGGGAACTTTAGTATCTAAGGCCTATCTAGGGCCTTAAGTATTTGAAAGTACGGCTTGTCATTTTTAAATCACCTTTTCGCTGTACAAATCAGTCAATATTATTAGCACCTTCTCGGGTCTTGCATTTATATAAATCTTTTATTTCCATAGATATTCATATTCATAGCTTTAAATGAAAATAGATCTTTTAACAATCATATGTCATCCACATGGTCGAACGTTACGAGGGTTACGAACGTTACGAACTTATTCAAGTCAAAGTTATAATGACTTGCAGGCAGGCAGTTATTTGCTTCTTGCCCAACGCTGTTGCTGCGAAGCCTTCGCACAATCAATATTTTCTATAGAAAATCCCGTTTTACAGATTTCAATGATACTTTCATTACCCATGATTTAATATTTGTTTTGCTCAAGCGTGAATAATTAATTCGTTCACGACAGTAAATGTCAAAATTAAAAAGAATTAAGAGTACTACTTATAACACTTGATAAGCGTGAACAGTTCATTTATCACGATCATATAAGTGGTACTCTTAAGAATTTTCGATTTCAACCTTTTTGCCACGACAGTACAGTGGCATCTCTTAGGGGATTATTAATATTGTGTTAAAACTTATACAAGCTTAAATATTTTTTAGTTATATCTATGTGTGTATACCGAAGTTGGATCTAGGTGCTCGTATATTCATAGGAATACCAACGGAAGACCATTTAATTCGGAATAAACTTACAAAGAGTATTAATTAAAATAATTAATGGTAGATGGTAGAATAACAAATGTGTATACGGTACTTACACATAAGCTTGGAAAACTCCCTACCTCAATAAAATCCCCCATTAAAACTATCCATTCATCACCTTTGTCATTTATTATTAGAAATACGTGTTAACATTCGAGAAGTAAAATCAAAAGTAGAGGACAATAATTAAACAAAAATATTAAATTACAATCGTTTTCGAGTCGACCTATCAATCCACCCGTAGTATAGTTTTAAATATTAGTTCACGTCTCTTGTTTACTTATTTAAATTTAAAAAAAAAAACAAATTTTAGTAAAAGAAAATTCTTAAAATTGAAGAGATAATATTCATTTTGATAACCAACGATAATAAATAAATAATAATAAACTTTGTAATATAAATAGAATTAAAGTCGTTCACTTTTTCTGATTTCTTAAATATATAAAGAGTTAACTTGTCTATAAAAGATATATAGATAATAAGCAGTTGCGGATAATTCTTTGAATATTTTGGAGATTTACAAATCTTACACACAAAGTTTTAGTTTTGGCACTGTTCGCTCGGAACGCTCTGACCGACAATTTTCGCTCTGACTACGTTGTCATTACAAAAGACTTATGCAAAATATGAACATAATAAAGTATATACTATATCAGCCTTGTGATTTCAAGACAAAACTAAAATAATGTGAAAGTTTTATATGAATCGGATTATTAGTTTTTGCATGACAATGAAATAACTAAATTAACAAAATATACCGCGAAACGATTACAAAAATATTTTTTTTTGTAAAGAATAATGACAGGAAAGTTACATGAAGTATAATAGACGAATCGAGATGGCACAGTGGTTAGAAAATGTAAATTTCACCGATGATTGCAGATTCAAACCCAAAGAAGCACTGCTGAGTTTTTCCGTACTTAATTTTTGTAAATCTTGTGCTCAATGCTGTAGGTAAACATCATAAGGAAACCGGCATGCGTCAGATGTAAACCTATATGCGTATCCAACCACCAATCCGCATTGTAGCATCGCGTGGTAAAAAAATCCTAACCTCTTTCTCAAACGGAGAGAAAGTATCAGCCCATCAGTGGGACATTTGTAGGCTGTTATTGTTACTACAATATCTATTTTATAAAATATAACTAAATCATTAATTTATATCTCCAGTAAAATATATAACGGGCGTTGAAACAAAGGATTGTTTTCATCATGCTATTTAATATGTAAATTGTAAGGATTTTCAATCATTGCGTTGTAACCGCTCTTATAATATCGTTCGTTCGCCCATCAATTATGGCTTCGAACAACGCAAAGGGAAAACAGTAACTCATTAATATATAACAAGCACGTGTCTCGTTACTTTAAATATATTTTTATACAAAAATAAATATCAGTAACAAAAAAAATGTATGTGACGAATTACTGTCGTCTGTTGTATTTTTTTCCTTAACTTGTACATATATATATGTTAAGGAAAAAAAAAAAATATATATATTATACAGTATAGGTAGGCGGACGAGCATAGGCCACTTAGCATAGGCCACTTGATGGTAAGTGGTCACCAACGGCCATAGACATTGGTATTGTAAGAAATGTTAACCATCGCTTACTTCTCCAATGCGCCATCAACCTTGGGAACTAAGATGTTATGCCTATAATTACACTGGCTCACTCACCCTTCAAACCGGAACACAACAATACCGAGTACTGCTGTTTTGCGGTAATATCTGAAGAATGGGTTGTACCTACCCAGACGAGCTTGCACAAAGCCCTACCACCAGTAAATCACGAATTATTATTAAATATTCGTGATTTACATATAATAATAATATAACATATATAAATATATAATAATTTGTATATTTTTTTGTTTGCTTATTTGATAGAAAATAAATAATTTGAATTCTTGTCACGGGTATACGTATGTATATATGAAGTATATAAGTTGGTCGAGATTGAGCAGTTTTTCAAACTGACTACACTTGGATCTCTGAATACGAATTGATAGTCAAGATAGAGAATACCAAGCTGTAAATCGACGTTTTATTTACACTGCATATAATCACCTTGTCCAACATTTACATATGTGTCGTTTATGCATCATACCAGATGTCTATATCATTATACAATATACAATATATATAGTTATTTTATACAGATACAAATTCAAAATTCACTTGAGCTATTTTAATTTTAAATTGTTTTCTATACTAAGGATTTACCGACTTGTGACGAACGGTTCATACTCGTCGAAAAACCCTGACATAAGACATAAGTAATAATGGTTACAATAAAATTTTTGTTTTATTTATATTTTTGACTTGGTGGTGGGGTTTTATGCAAGCTACTTATCATTTATTCTACTGCCATATTTAGTATTGTTGTCAAACCGCCACTAAAATAAGAAGCACAACGGACATAAAATCTTAGATTTCAAAGTTAGTGCCGCATTGACGATGTAAGAAACGGCATATATTTCTTACAACGCCAATATCTACGGGCGGTGGTGTGGTGTTTTTTTTAATACACTTTATTAATAACACTGCTTATTGTAGTTTTTTACATCTTATAATGACATTTTCACTAAAAGGAACCTCATTTTTGATATACCTGTATTAGAAAACTTATTGTTGTGATGTATCATTATGTGTATATATGACTTAAGTCTTTTATTTCAGCAAATTAATTTAATTTAATCAACTTGACATTATGTTATACAAAGTTCATTAGACGGGCGCGATAAATACAAGCTTGCGCGTCGTAAACCACAAGTGAGCCGCTTAAACTAAGACGAAATTAACCCAAACTGCTGTAACGTTGTTGCGGAATATTTTCGTGTAAAATTAGTAAGGCACAATATAAACATACTTTAAAAAAAAAAACAAATTATTCAATAGATGAAAACTGGACGGCTATTCCATCAGAACAAACTCGAAACTCACAGCAGAAAATGGTCGAAATAGCAGAACGATAATGATATCCATGACGAAATCTTGGTAAATTACTGAATAAACACTTTAATGCACAACCATCCACCTACTGATTAGTTCATTCGATTATTCCTTATTTTATGTTGATGTTTGGTTTCAAGAGAGAAATTACATGCATAAGAGACAACATCTTAGATCCCATTGTTGGTTGGAAATGTGTTTTTTTTAAACCAATGTTAGTATCTGTGTACAATGGCGACCATTTTCCGTTTTCAGCCTTTTGCCGTCCACTGTTGGACGAAAGCCTCCCCCATAGAACGTCAACCATCCCGATCTTGGGCAGTCCGCATTCATCCCGTACCTGGCACTTTTTTTAAATCGTCGGTCCACCTTGCCACAGGGCGTCCCACACTACGTTTGACTAAGCCTGGTTTCCACTCTAACAAGTGTCGGCTCCATCGGCCATCAATGCGCCTGGAGACATGACCAGCCCACTTCCACTTTAGAGAGCTAATTCTACCCGTAATAGTTATATAATGTATATAAGTTATATGACTGTTAGTAATTTGCTGTTCAGACTGATAATCAAATAACATCAAATTAATAACAACCCTATATACCTATAGATTAGCATAAGCTTCGTTTCTGTCAAGGAGAAGGCTTGGTACTTATTCTACGAAACTGACGGATATTGATGTGGCAGAATTTCATCCGACACATTCTAACATTTTGAGATGAGATAAATAAAAAATTAAAACTCAGTGGTGTTGGATTTGAACACTTATTGTTAGGCTACGATTTACGTGTTCTATCCAACGGACCATCTTAGCCTATGTGTGATGGTGACCACTTACCAACAGATGCCATATTTATTCGTTTGAATTCTTCAATAAACTTAATCATAAAAACAATAGAAAAAGAATTATAAAGAATAATAGATGCAGTTAAATATATAACAAAAATCTTTCGATTTAACATGTATACATACAGATATAGTTGTTGAAATCAATTAAATTGACTATTTTATGTATTTAGAGTGTATAATAATAATCTAAAACAACTTTGTGAAAAAATAATTAATTAGATTAAAGTTGTTTCAACGGACAAACGTAATAAAAACAGAAAAGTAAAATAGAAAGCTTTTTGAAAAAATCATTGCATAATGGCGAGTAGGCGCAATTACCCGACATGTTAAACCTCGGGAAAATTAAAACGTGAAGCGAGGCCCGCTCTCCGTGCAAAATGAATAAGATAAACGTGCCAAGCTTGCTGCGTTTGCTACGTCGAGGAAATTAAGAAAGTAATCATTTAAAAACTATATGTATAATTTCTTAAAAAAACAGATGGATCTTTAACGTTAAAAACTTTAAGTTCTCTTGAATGTTTCCCTCGTGAATAAACGAGGATGCATGGATATGAACCTGCGGTATTTTGGTTCAGGTCCACGTATTGTAGACTATGTTATACATATTCCTACTTCTAAAATAAATATTTAGTGTCTTAGCACAATCGAACTGTATTGCTTTACTGTTTATTACTTTTCTTTATTAATATATAGCGTAGAATCAAATTATGTAATAACATTGTGACATCTAATATGAATTCTTAAAAGACACGCTCCTATTTTAATATTGCATTATGGAACCTAAAAGAAGCAGTAAAAGCCTAAGTTATATAAAAACATTATACACAAATATAAGCCAGTAAAGTAAGTACTCATTATACTAGATGATGATTTATATATCTATACCTCTCGAACCTCTAATTACTTTTCTAAATAAACGGATTTTTTTTAATATCAAAAATGTATGAATGCACACAGTATCTCAGTAAGATAATAATTAGTAAAGCATCAGTAAAGAGGTAAAGCATATATTCTACGAGTTTTCTGCATACATTCTTAGACCTAAAACTTCCATACAAAGTTATAGTATATATTTTTGTCAAAATCTTAAATACCTAAGAACTGCTATAGCATATATTGTAATCATAAATGATTAGATATTATTTAAATATGCATAACGACAATATACAACAACATGCATTTGAAAAATTAAAATAACTTTAATTAACTATCATTTACTTTTTTCACATTCAAATATAAAAGATAAAGAAAAAACTTGGCAAAGAAAAATGTAGCCCGGTTTGCCAAATCCATGTTAAGATAAACGAATGAATTATAACTCTTGGTGAGAAAAATACAAATGTCTTCTCGCGCTAAGATTATTAATCATATCGTTTCAGATAAAAAATATGCTTTCATTTCTATGGGATACTCATCCCAGTGTTTAAATGATGCGTTGGCGTGAGAATAAGGAATGATATTGAAGTAGAGCGGAATGAAATGAATGAATGTTTTGTTTCAATAGTAAGGACAAGATGAGCAATATTTTTTTGTGAATTTAATATAGAAATTGCTATTTGTAACTTGTTTCATTAAATCATTCAGTTATATTTATATTTAACATTATTATTTTTGTTTTGTGTATGTAATGTTTTTTGTTATAAATTTAAAATTATAAAATGGATTATAATTACATTGTTAAATTGTACATTTATATTAGCCATTACCATTTCTCTCTCTATTAAAACATAATTCCGATTCTCTGGGCGAAAATTGAACCAGCTCTCCTGATACCAGTGGAGACAATAATATGGGGCGTTATATATTTTAGAAAAGTTTTTGCAATATTACCCCAAGATAAACTGTTTCAACTGCAAACGGCACAAAGATATAATTCAAAATTAGAAACAATTATTTGGGCAGTTTATTCGCTATTATTATCCTGAGCGGACACGGCGACTATTCTCAAGACTAACTGCGAACTGCGTGAACTATATTAAAGTGCATAAAATATGTGTTTGCAAACACAAGTGCACTTTTTATTCCCTTACTCTCATAATCCGCTTGGATAACAAATCCAACAACGACAGGAATAGTTCAGCTTCATGACCAACGACTTTAGGTGCTTTCCTTAGCACAGGAGTCTACACTATAAATTTCCAGGCATTTTTTGACAGAAGACATTAATAACTTTTTATTGACTCGAATTGGGTTTGAATCCAGGACTTCGGGATTGACAGTTTTATAAACTAACCACTAGGCTAGCAAGGCAGTTAAATTATGATTATTTTTATTAGAAAATACTTTAATAACTTTATTTGACGAGAATAGAAATCCAATACATTAAATACACTTACAATGTTTTTAAGTTATAAAATGTATTATACTTTTTAAAAGTGCCCATACATGCAGTTGAAGACGGTAAAATTTATGCAAACCTTCAACAAAGTGCTCTCAAAAATTTTCGTTCCATTCTTGTATGATGGGTTTGCTGTTACTTTCGTTGCTTGAAATGTATCTTAAAATATTTCTGAATGTACTGCTATTCCTTGATATACTACAATTTCCCCCTTTTCATTTTCATATATGTTATGCGCACACAGCACTACAAGAAATATTAAGTATCCTTGACATCGCGAACGCGCCACCAACTTCGGACCAAGTTAATTCTGTCCTTTGTATCTGCTTACACTGGCTCACTCATCGGAAACCGGAACACAATAAAATTGAATGTTGTTACCTAGTGTTGCTAGAGACGGCCTTACACAAAATCATGTTACCAAAATTTAACTTATTGAGAGAAAATATAAATCACATGGTATAAAATACTGCCATATTGCAAGATGCGCTAGTAACCTACTAGACGACAAACCTGATGGTCGTTGAAGTCGAGGCAGGCCCAAGCGCAAGGTGGCTTAATGACGTGGAAAAAGAATGGCTTGAAGGAGGTATTGGATGCCGAAACCTGGACACGTAGGGTAAAAGAAATAAAAACGTCTGTTTACGTCGATCATAAAAAACTAAGATCCTAAGATGTACAACGCTAAACTGAGGACGTAATTACGAAGAAAAACTACCATTTAATTTATGTCACAAAATTATCGTAAAATGCTTATGTCTTTATTACAAAAGAAAAAAATAAACTATTAAAATATATAAAAAGTTTTAAGAGTAAAAACGCTTATATAAAGAATTTCTAATAAACTGCCAGGCATTTGCTTGAGAAGGCATATATTTACTCTAATTGCGCGGAGTTGGATGGGATATATAAATATTTCAATTCGTCGAATGCTGTTTATATTGCTCTTTGCCAGTAACATTTCACGGATGACTTAATATTCTTACCAATTAGTAACTTTGATGAATTTCAAAATCATTCAGCTCAAATACGTTACACGAATTTTGTAATTAGAATTTCTTGAGGAGAAAATTTTAAAGATTCGAGAATCAAATTTCTAACTTACTTTTAGAAATTAGATTTGAATATTATTTCTTGTTAATTTTTTTATAAAGATTTCTTTCTTTTCTTTCTATGATTTTTGCTGATGAAATATTAATAAAGCTATATTAATTTATAATGGCTTAGGTTTTTTTATAAACGTTTTTTAACCAACGTTGTTAATAGTGAAGAAATAAATTAATTCTAAGTTTGTTGGTAATATTTGGTTGTTTTGATGTATTTATAATATAAGAGAACTGTGGGTAGTTTTTCTTTTCTTTTCTATTATTAAATTTTAATATAATTTATTTACTTTGCGATAGATATAACTAAGCTAAAGGATCTCGTATCCTGCGTTAAGAAAAACGTAGGTAACAAAAAGTTTCACGAAATGAAACTGGATATTGATAACTTTAAAAGTGCATAAATAAGTTGTCAAAAGGACTAAAAACATGATGTATTTCTATGTCTTTGGTTACGGTAGTCATTATTCATATATAATGCTACCCGATTATCAATAGTTCTACCGTCAAATATCAATTACATTATATCGTTGCATTCAAGGGATTGATCCTATGGTGTGGTGCGTTGTTTGTGTGTGTATAGTGTAGGTTGTTTTATGTTAGAAAAACCATGTCTTATTTTTTCGAAAAAATCGGTCTGGTGGACATTATTATTATTTAAACATAAAAAATGTCAAAGTGATTTTGTTTGTTTTTTACGCTTTCAGGTCTTAACTATTAAATCGGTCATCACGAAAATTCCCGCGTGTATTGTCAGAGGTACAGAGACCGTACCATAGTGTACCTAACATCTGCCTTCCACGCGGCTACGCTTGTGTAAGGAGCAGGAGTGTAAAGTAAGCAGCATTGAGCAAGGTAAATGAATAACCTTAAGTGTAAAATTATTTATATAATATAAAAAAAACCAATTCAGTTTTCTAGTTTGGGAAATAAAACATATTTTTCATAGAATATATTAATACACATTTAAACTTTTCAATTATAAAGATCTTTTTAAATGTTTTAACGTCAGCTCAGACATTAATATACATTTGATTTTAATTTGATTTCATTTTTTTTCGTTTTTAGGTAAGTTGTAAGTTAAGCTTAAAAGGACTCTAATACCTACCTTTTTGTCTTTAAAATAAGTTTAAGAATAAGTGAATCATCGCGATCCCTAAAATATGACACAAGAATTTATCTCGCATCGAGAAAAACTTCTGTAAAAAGATCTGTTTAACTTGGAAATGGATTTCTGGGGTAAGAAAAGTTTTATCTTATTCTTATTTGATATTATCTTGTATAATCCAATACGTCTTAGTTTTAAATCGAAATATTATCTAGAATTTGCATTTTTCTACATTATTTTAAACAAAATATACTCTGAGTGAGTGAGAGCCATTTTATTTAGACTATATGTATATAGTTAATTGTGCCATTTCAGAGTAACAAACTGTTATTGTTATTTAAAGGAATAATTACAAGTAATTTTTGCATTGTTTTTTAGTTTCTTAATTGATACAAATATTATAAATATTTCTGTAAGTTTTAGGAAAAAACAAAAAAAAAAACGAAATTAATTTCATGTAGTTATTTCTTCATATTTATATGTTATATAAAGATTGAATAAGGTTATTACTATCGAAAATAAATTGAAATAAAAAATTATGTGTTATTGGTCGAATCAAAATAAAAAATTCCAAAATTTATAGAAATAAAATAAATAAATATAGAAGAATAACTATCGCGGAGACATGTATCTCAATGTCATTAACTGACTAATACGCTAAGAAACAAAGAGTATATATACATCCTACGGAAACGTAACATTATTCAAAGAACCACAACTAAATATTTTTTATTTTAAGAATTAGTGAAAAAATTAGGCAGTAACTTTATTGCACTAAGCATTTTACTTTAATCGTATCAAAAATATTTCATGAAAGTTCGATTAAAATTCTCAAACAGCATTCTTAGTTACAGATCTGATTTTTTTATTTCTTTTTCTGTTTAATTAAAATAGCGTCGAAATCTTGATTAGAGAAGCTTAAATTCAGTAAATTTTATATACATTGATATCACGTTTTCGTTTCCCTAAGGGTTCCTTTTCTTGAAGTTATATAGTTCTTTACCTTTTTTGTTGGAAATACGTATTATTTTTTATAATAATTCACACTACATAAAAGGCACTAATCCAAGAACTTTGCCTTTCTTTTTAATCTAACAAATATTATAATATATTAAGTAACAGCCTGTATGGCTGAGTTAAGGGTTACTCTCCTTTTGGAAGGTAGGTCTTTCATAATAATTATTTAAATTTACCTTAAATTAATCTGTCATAACCTCAGTTCAAAGATACACTAAATAAGATAACTTCATTACTTTATAATAATATCCGTTAGGCAAATAAAACATGTTTATATTATACGAAAAATGGAACAAACTTGCTCAGCTCAAATTATATGAAAACACAACCTTTTGAGCAACAATGTTTAAAAAATATTTTTGTGTCGGATTTTTTTTTAATTTAGCTCATAAGCCTAATAATAAAACCATTATTATAACAACAGTATTACTATTTTGAAATTATAATGCTATAAAATAAAAGTGGTATTTACTGCGATATTACGTTATTATTAGGATGTCTTTGAAAGTAGACTAAAGACGATTATGTCCAATAAAATATTATGATAAGTAAAAGTAAATAAGCAAATAATACTCTAAATATCATAAAAAATGATCGATAGGATTGGAAACAGGGGGCAACAAAATATACATATACAACTTATTATTCGTGGTAGTAGCTTTGTGCATGCCCGTCTGGGTAGGCTATTGTTACCACTCGTCAGATATTTTACCCTAATATTTAGTATTGTAGTATTCTGGTTTGAAGGAAAAATAAGCCAGTATATAAGGCACAAGTGGCATAACATCTTAAGTTCCCAAGGTTGGTGGCGAAAGAGTAAGATATAGTTAATATTTTTTACAGCGCCAATGTCTATGGCCGGTGGTGACCCCTTGACATATGCCATTTGTCCCTATTTAATGACATAATCAGATAAACATCTTAGGACTGCCGAATAGGTCTGTCAACTTTAATATAATATAAAATAAATTTGAATTCTATGATATAAGTTTATAAAGATAACTATAACTACTTTGCAGCTCAGAGTTACTAAACTTAGCACAAGTTGGATTCCTAAACTCGAGCAAACGCTATCTGTCTAACTAATAACGCGCTACCTCGTTAGTCTCAGCGTAATAATTTAAACAATTTTAAAAACTCCTTCGGGATTATTATAAAAATAAATAAGCACTTATAAAATCTCGGGTTTTTATGAGTTTTAGTTATTATTACTTTTTATAATAGTAATTATATATATAAAATACACATATATATATATATATATATATATATATATATTATTCTTTACGTGTGTTTGTCTAACTCTTCCTAAACGGCTTGACTCATTTGGCGAACTTAATAATAAATTGCTTAGTATTAAAATGGTGTGACTATTTATAGAAGAAAATTTACTTTTTCATAAAAAATAATTAAAATTGTATTTTATATTCGAAAATAAATTGAAATTGAAAAAAATACCAATAATAATTATTTAAAATTAAGCTTTCCACTAGTTACACCTTAAAAATACTTATAATTCCTTAGCGTCGTTCCTGGTAAGAAATTCGCCTTGCTCCAGGTAAGGAAGTTCAGAGTTTGATAAACGTGGAGTGCTGTAAATTGTCGATTCTAGCATATAAAGTGCCTTAAGGTAAATGCGTCACTTGCAGGCGAAATGCATATCGTCAAGTAGCGCTTGGTAAATATTTACATACAAGCTCAGATGATACTTTTTAGGTGTATTTATTTGATGACGTAAAGTTTAAGCATTTAAAACGTTTATTGTCCTTTAATTGAAAGGGTCTTTAAATTTTTTCAGAGCCATGAATAAATGTTAAAAATTAATATTGTATGAAGATTTCGTTTGCTCCGTGAAGTATACATAATAATGAAATTGTATTTAATTACCTATGTAATATTATTACCGGAATGAAGTAATTACTGAATTACTTGCCGGTTATTCTCGATAGAATCTACGTTCTAAACAGGTGGTAAATCAAATTAAATCTTGTAATATGACTATTATGGCCTGTATTTGTAATATATTTGTAATATATATATATATATATTACTCAACATAAAGTTATCTTTCTACCGTCATATATAAGCACTCTGTTTATCAATGTATATTTGACAAAAAAATATGAATTGAATGAGTGCTGGTTCTCGTATAAGAACTAACTAATTGTATGTAATTTATACGAATTTGTATTTTTTAACCGGCTTCAAAAATGGAGGAGGTTCTCAAATCAGTTGTTTTTTATTTTATATTTGTTACCACATAACCCGTCATTTATTAATAGATTTAGAAAATTATGTTTTTATTTGTATTCTTTTCGTTTATATCATCCAAACCCTCGGTAAAATAGTGAATTTTATTTAAATAAATAATGATTATATACAAAAACAATTTAAATTTTACAGAATTTTTATTCTTTTTGTATCCTTTTTGGTTCCGTCAAGTAGGGAGGATTAAGAAACATTCTCCATTTATTTGATAGATAGAAACAACGAACGCAATATACATAGCTCGTTCATCTTATTCACTTCACACGGCCCGACTCGACCCCATTTCACGTTTTAATTTTCTCCAAGTTTAATATGTCAGGAAATTACGCTTACTCGCTATTACGAAATATTTTTTTCACAAAGTCAGCGGGTTCAATTTTTATCGCATATATATTTTTTATAAAATTATACTTATTATCCGTGTTACACGGTTAATTGCTTTTAGATTAACACGCAACATAAATTTCAGTATGAAAACTACGTATTCGATGAATATTTTCTTTTTATAATTTCCTTTCTCTTCAAATAACCATCAAAAAAGGAGAGCTTTTGTTCAATGCACATTCAATAATTATTAATATATAAGATTATACTATATAATATAATAATTAATGAAAATTATTACCTTATATGAAACTGAGATTTTTATTTAGTTCAATGTTTTAAGATCGTTAAAACTTATTTGATTGATTCAATCAAAGCAATTTTGTTCAGCAACCAAGAAGTATGTGCCTATGAGGAGTCTGAATCTTGACCTCGTCTCTTGAGAATTGACGCTCGAGCGCAGCGTGCACGTGAAGGGGCGAGTACAAATTGATTCCGAGACGCTGTTCTGTTCATAAGTACATATTATGTAGAGTAAACTCGAAAACCAAAATGAACATAGTAAATAATACCTTCTTATGAATAATATATGAAGTTCGAAAGAGCTAATGACCATTTAATTTAATGTGTTTAACATTTCTATGGAGTTCAAATTGTTAATTTGGGACAAGTGTAAATTAATTGATATAAAAATGTATTTAAAAATGGGTACATTTTATAGTCATCGTTATCGTTAAATGTATAATTACCTTAGATTTATGTTTGTATGATTGAAATATGAAATAAAATTGAATCTTAAGGAAACAATTCAAATAACATTTGTTAAATTAATTACTTAGAGTCAAAGATATCAACATTTCATTAAAATTTGTTTTTCTACGACTGATATGTATGACACGTTAGTTTATACAATTATTTATTTATTTATTTATATACTCTTTATTGCACACCAATATAGACAAAAATAATAGGAGTAAAACAAAAACAAAGAAAAGAAAAATGTACAATAGGCGGCCTTATCGCTAAAACAGCG